>NC_142932.1:114554109-114624109 GCF_046866305.1 Octopus bimaculoides | reverse complement strand
AAACGTGCAGTTAATCCTGCACGAACATTATCAATCAAAACTCAGGTTTTCTGAAACAAGCCTTTTCTGGCCAGTTATCAGTGTCAGCCATTTTCACCAGGTTTCCATCAGATGTTATATCGTCGTTTACCCTTCTCTTTTGACTCACACCTCCACGCTCACAGGAGAGTTTGAGTTTCATGTAAAGCTCTAACTTCAGATACTTTTCCAGTTATTCTGTAATATTTCAATAAAGTGCTTTACATATTTTTTATGTTCATTGATCTACATTTCTTATCAATTTTTTGTTCAACTTGCTTTATAATTTCCATCAAAAATTCAAGAGAAAATTGTTCGATAAGGTTTATTTTTTCCATATCTAAGTTACTCTATTTTAGGCCATATTTAAAACTTTTCTGAGTTTAGCATCACAGAAAAGATCTCGTGGATCTTTTCTTCTATAGAAATTTCTATACCCCTCTTTTCAGTACAAATGGTCTTTCCTCCTTAAGATCTCCAAATACTTTGCTATCCGGCTCGACACTCTTCATGCACCTCCTGCAACCAAGCTGGTGCCAAACGTAATGCTCTGCACTTCGGAATACGTCAGCAAGGTCGAGAGAGGTATCCTGACGTTTGGGCTACCCAGGATTTTCTTACATCTAGCCCAGGCCTGCGCAAAACTGGAGAAGACATGAAATGTAAAAACCAGACTGGATTAGTTTATGCGCAACTCCATTGTCTCTGAGACAAAAGTATGCCAAAAACAATATTCGCCACTCAAATTTTTGCAAATACAATGGCCGATTATAAAAATAACACAACACATGTCAATTAAATTAGACGCTATTTCAAAAAAAAAAAAGACTGCAGTTATAATTCGAAAAGCACAAAAACAAAGTTATGAATGTCAGCTTAAATTACAAAAAGTGTATGAGCAACAAAGAGATGACCAATACCAACAGAAAATCATCTCCGTTAGCTTAGCGAGCCAAAGGAAGGTATTTGACACGAGTTAGTTTTACGCAAAGGAATAAATAGCGCATAGATAAGACGATAAGGGAAGTGAATCTTTGCTCAATATTTTATTCAAGAAAAAGCAAAGAGGAAAGTGCTATGGCATTGTTTTGCGAAGAGTAACGGTTTATATGCGCTCGTGAAAACCGGGATGGCAGGGGAGCGTTCAGTTCTTTCAGTTACCTTCTCGAGTCACACCGACACACAAGGACCGGGTTCCCGGTTTCGTAGCGTATATAGTCCCCAGCTGGACGGTCCGTCGCAGGGTTACTCATTTTTGCCAGCTGAGTGGACTGGAGCAACGTGAAATGAAGTGTTTTGCACAAGAACACAATACGTCGACGGGTCCAGGAATCGAAACCACAATCTTACAATTATGAGTCCAATACCCTAACGGCTAAGCCACGTGCCTCCACAGATGGAGTGGGGGAGTCCTGGATGATGTATAGTACAGTGAATTCAAATGTTCTCTTGATGGGGTAGGGTATATGGAAAGGAAGGTCTGTTAAGACTAAAGATAACGAGAAAAAGCAGGAATTGTATGCTACACGCTTGCCCATATGATTGTACTGCAATCCATGAACAGGAGAAGTACAATAAATATCAGTGTTAACAAGAACTTTTTGCTCCAGTATGGCACTGAAAAGTGGTGAGTGCGGAGGTCACTGGCAACCACGTGGTCAGAAAGTGTCCCTAGATATCACTGCTTTGGCGATCACGAACTACAAATCTATAACCGGAGGTATACACTAATGTAGGAATAGAGGGAAGTGAATCGGTAGTGCTGAGCAGAGGCCTAGGTGCTACACATGTAGTAGTAACAGCCATTTGAGTGCCTGTTGTTTAGAAGAATAGGAAAAGAGAGAAAAGGAGAGAGGGAGTTGCAAGCCTCAGGAGATATAACGAAAACATCAACCCCTGGGATGCAAGTGACAGGCTGCTGTTTCTATCCATAAACGTATTGTATGCAAAGGCAAACGGTTTATAACTGTATATAACATAGAGTATTGACTATATACATAGTACATTGGCTGTATAGCATATGCAATAGATAGATAGATAGATAGCTAGATAGATAGATAGACGGACAGCGGACGGACCGACGGACAGACGGACGGACAGACAGATAGACAGATACGTATGAACATATATAGAAACATCTGTGCAAGTGGCTGTGTATGAATATATGAATAATTATGTGTGTATGGGTATGTGTTTGTGTGTGTATAAGCATGCATACATATACACGTATATATGTGTATCTGTTTATTTGCATGTATATACGTGTGTGCATATGTATACGTAATTTTATATAGGCATACATATACATATATAAATTTACATACACATGTACATACGCACACACACATGTACATACGCACACACACATGCACATACATATATAACTATATATATACACACATATATATATATATATGTTTATATATTTATATGTATGTATATATATATATATATATATATATATATATATATATATATATATATTTATATCCAAGATAGACAAATAGAGAGAGAGAGGAAGAGAGATACATACATACATACATACATACATACATACATACATATATACGTATGTATATACATATATGCATACATATATATATAGACAGACAGACAGATACATACATACATACATACATACACACATACACACATACATACATACATGCATGCATACAGACAGACAGATACATACATACATATATACATACATACATGCATACAGACAGACAGACAGACAGACAGACAGACAGACAGACAGATAGATAGATAGATAGATAGATATCAGAATTGTGCAGTACGTGCAGTTAAGGTGCAGTGTAGTGGATGTGGTGTGTTTTCGGCAAACCTCGTCGAAATGTGAGAGGGAGATTTGAAATGAGAAGGGTTGAAGGAGGAGTAAGGGAAATCAGGGAGATTTGAAATGAGAAGGGTTGAAGGAGGAGTAAGGGAAATCAATCAGCTTGTCATTGTGAGTACTTGGAATATTCCGCTGGTGGCTTCTTGTTTGGCGTTTATGGAGTAATAAAAATATTCGAAAACCACCGATCCGTGAAGAATTGCTGCTCTTAATCAATCCATCACCGGCTAGTCGTGGTAGGACTGAGAGAAGGGGAAGAGAGGCGTGGAAACAGCGAGGGAGTGAATGAGAGGGAGAGAGAGATGTGGAAAGGAGAGAGAGAGATGTGGAAAGGAGAGAGAGAGAGATGTGGAAAGGAGAGAGAGAGAGATGTGGAAAGGAGAGAGAGAGATGTGGAAAGGAGAGAGGGGGATAGAGGAAGTATAAGAGGGGGAGTAGAGAGAGAGAGAGATAGAGAGAGAGAGAGAGAGAGGTTTAAACATAGTGAGAGCGCAAGAAAAGAAAGGAGGGAAGAGAGAGAGAAAGAGAGACGATGAAATAAGAAAGGCAAAAAGGAGAATGTATCTGTGTGCCTATATATATATATATATATATATATATATATATATATATATATATATATATATATATATACACACATATCCGTACACACATGCACATATATGCATCTCTTCATACACTTGCGTACACACACTATATATATATACATATACATACATCGCTAACCACTACAAATATTTTTTCTCCCCTTGTTTCTTTCTGTGTTCCTTTCTGTGGAAGAGCGTAGGCTTGAAACGTTAAAGACTTTTTCAATTCCCGAGCGTTATACTAGTACATCTATTTGTTTTCTACACCACTTGTCTTTGTAAATTCTCCCTATATATATATATATATATATATATATATATATATATATATATATATATATGTATGTATGTATATATATATAATGGTAACACTATATTACCATTATATCAATGATTATTATTGACAACGAAACAAAACAATAAAAAATTTCTATTTGAGAAGTTTTATAAACAATCGTTATTCATTAATCTAATATTGGT
This sequence comes from Octopus bimaculoides, assembly GCF_046866305.1. Taxonomy (NCBI): domain Eukaryota; kingdom Metazoa; phylum Mollusca; class Cephalopoda; order Octopoda; family Octopodidae; genus Octopus; species Octopus bimaculoides. Next base: position 114,620,164 of record NC_142932.1, on the reverse strand, counting down.
CGATACAAGTCTAAAGTTGGTCTGGAAACTGGTGCACCAGCATGACCGCAGCCACTTGGCTGAAACACATAAATAAATAAATAAAATAAAATATATATATATACGACGAGTTTCTTTCAGCTTTCGTCCACCAAATCCACTCACAAGGGTTTGTTCGGCCCAGGGCTCTAGTAAAAGACATACGCCCAAGATTTGACGCAGTGGGACTGAACCTGGAACAACGTGGTTGGGAAACAGACATCTTACCACTCAGCCATGCCTGCGCCTACGTATGTGTTACGTAACTATTAAGGTAAGGTTATTTCTACAGATATCTTATAAAACTTACAACCAGCATTGATTTTTGCTACAACGTTTCGTATCGGGACGTCAGATGTAAACAGACGTGATCGAACACAAAAGTAGGTAATGAGTGTGCATGCCATATTTCGGAGGTTGTTGCCCCTTCTTCAGCACTCATCTAACCCGCTATTACCTCCAAATGCATTGCTTATATAGCCACTGCATACAGCGGTATTAAGTTATTGGATATACTAATTTACATATTAGACGCATTCCTGCGACTGGCATGTAAAACATTAAAGATTTGTAGGTACGTGGTACATCGTTTTGCATATTGTGGTACTTCGTTATGTATGTTGTGTTTGCATAACGAAGTACCACGTACCTACAAATCTTTAATATTGCTATCAAGAACCGCTGGTGCTGGCATTTTCAATATTTGAAGCAAGGTGCCGTTCTGCAGCTTAGATGAATTTGTTTTCAGCTGAGTGGGCTCGAGTAATGTAAAATGACGTGCCTTGCCCAAAGTCACAGTGCGCTTCCCAAGCTAGGAATCGAACCCATGACATTATGATCAACCTAACCACTAGATTATGCGTCTGCGCAAAAAAAAAGCAAATAAATTCAGGAACATGCGATGAAATTATGGTTCGTCTGCTGTCAAACGTAAATGTTCTTTGTGAATGCACTAAAAAGGTTTGGTTACCCTAGCATTCTGTGTGGAGGCGCAATGGCCCAGTGGTTAGGGCAGTGGACTCACGGTCATAAGATCGCGGTTTCGATTCCCAGACCGGGCGTTGTGAGTGTTTATTGAGCGAAAACACCTAAAGCTCCACGAGGCTCCGGCAGGGGATGGTGGCGAACCCTGCTGTACTCTTTCACCACAACTTTCTCTCACTCTTACTTCCTGTTTCTGTTGTGCCTGTAACTCAAAGGGTCAGTCTTGTCACACTGTGTCACGCTGAATATCCCCGAGAACTACGTTAAGGGTACACATGTCTGTGGAGTACTCAGCCACTTGCACATTAATTTCACGAGCTGGCTGTATCGTTGATCGTAAGCGACGGAGTGCCAACAACCCTAGCATTCTGTATATGTCCCTAAACATTGATATTCTGTAGAGCAATGGTTCTCAACCGGGGTCAATATGGCCCCTGAGAGTCCATATAAGACTTTGTGGGGTCTGCGTAAAAAATAGTAAACTGGGGGTCCACAGTAGTATTTTAGGGACCCCTGAAAAAATTTTGCTTCGGACGTATGTATTGTAAGAATCAGCTAGATTTAACATAGTTCAACTTAAACAAGTGAATGTGTGAATAACAAAATAGGAATTTTGAAAGAAGCTTCTATAAAACTAGTTTTTAACCATCAAATGGCTATGGGGGTCTGCCAGAATAAAATAGTTATCAAAGGGATCACAGATAAAAAAAAAAAAGCGTTGAGAACCTCTGCTATAGAATGTCACACCTTTGTTGTATTCATCTCGAGAGAGCATCTCGTACAGATGTATAATGCTAAAAAGCACAGAAGGATCAGTAGCAGCGAAAAGTGCCCTGCAGCGGCGGCGGTAGAGTTGTTAAATCCAGGTTCGTATCCACTAACAATTGTATGCTTAAACAAATTCTGTTTCAACTGATAAACAGTGATTAACAAATCACTGGTGTCACAAGTAACCTTGGTAAGCCGAGTAAAAATTCGTTATTAGTTACGGTAGCAGTATTCGTACCGAATAGCATTCTGTATATCTCACTTGACGTGGATTCACTGAAGAAAACCATAAAACTGCGGTATTCGTCTTGAGATATGATAGCATCTTGTATAGACGTATAGTGCTAAAAGGCACAGAAGTATTAGTTACAGACGAAAAGCATCCGGTAGCGGCGGTGAAATTACTGAATCTAGATTCCTACGCCTTTTGAACACCAAGGGAAATTTATTTAAGCTTGCGGTTGATACATGCCGCTTATGACGCGCAGAGATACGCTTCTGTCTATTACTGAAAGAACTTGCTGTTTATGCTTTTTTAACACTATACGTCTATACGAGGTGCTTTCTCAAGACGTATACCACAGTATAGTCGCGGGTGTGACATAGGCGTGGCATAGGCGCGGCGTGGAATAGGCGCAGGCGTGGCATAGGCGCAGGCATGTGGTAAGACGTTTGCCTCCCAACCACATGATTCCGAGTTCAGTTCTATTGCGTTACACCTTGGGCAAGTGTCTTCTACTATCGCTTCGGGCCGACCAAAGCTTTGTGAGTGGATTTGGTAGATGGAAAATGAAAGAAGCCCATCATATATCTGTGTGTGTGTGTGTGTGTGTGTGTGTGTGTGTGTGTGTGTGTGTGTGTGTGTGTGTGTGTGTGTGTGTGTGTGTGTGTGTGTGTGTATTTGTGTCTGTTTTGTCCCCACCACCGCTTGGTGTTGGTGTGTTTACATCCACATAACCAGCGGTTCGGCTAAAGAAACTGATAAAATAAGTGCAAGGCTTAAAAAAGAAGGTGCTTCTTCAAAGCGGTGCCCAAGCATGGTCCCCGAAGGATAAAACCCCTCACCGCAAGTACAAGCACAGGAAGTAATGCCTTGAAGGATTTAAGCCGAACAAATCAACCCCGGACTTATTCTGGTACTTATTCTATTGGAATCTTTTGTCGAAGCGCTATGTTACGGGAACGTAATCAAGCCAACGCCGGCTGTCGAGCAGTGACCGAGACAAACAAGTACAAAGATACACACATACGACGGGCTTCCATGCAGTTTCCGTCTATTAAATTCACACACAAAGCCTTGGTCGCCTCGGGGCTATAGTAAAAAACTCATGCCCAAGAGGCAGCACTGTAGGACTGCCATCATTTGAAGCTTTCAGTGTTGTTTATATCACTATGAGCTCCATGTAGTCGTACCTAGCCATTTCTGGCACCTTCCGAACTGATGTGACTTGATTCTTAAGAGTCCTCAGATCAAAATTATGTACAGATAAGGAATAAATTTGTTCTCAAACGCAGGATAATGCTAATAATATAACATGAACAGGATAAACTATCCATATTTTGCAGATGTGTAATAACAGGGATGTGAGCTCGAGTCTCATTACTGGCCGCCGACACTTTTTCCTGCAAAATATGGATAGTTTATCCTGTTCATGCTATATTATTAGCATTATCCTGCGTTTGAGAATAAAATTATTTCCTTACCTTTATCTTTCAATACATCTCAACGCTTCTCAAGCAAACTTTGACTTTCAACGTAGGTTGAATTTTATATAGATAGATAGATAGATAGATAGATAGATAGATAGATAGATAGATAGATAGATAGATAGATACACACACACACACACACACACACAAACACACATATATATATATATATATATATATAGGAAGGACAGTATATATTTCATTATTATTTTTAATTTTTTAATATTTCTAATGTTTTAATTAATATTATATATGTATACCATTGGTTCTTAATTCATCTCCGAAGAGCGGAATTACTGATAGTAAGCTGATCTTTTGATCACTTTGTGATTATAGTAATATCCACGAAACGATCGTCAGATGTCTAACTCTTTAAATTTTAGTTTTTCTTTTATATTTTATATTTTAGACCTTACAATATTCATGCTTAATTACGCATAAATTTTTATACGCATTTATATTCACACGTATATTTATCTACATTCATATTTTTATACATATTTATATTTATATTTCGTATATTTATATTTTAAATTTTAAATTTATTATATTACCATGCCATATTGGATATATATCTTTCGAAATATTAAATATTGATTTCCTGAGTATATTATTGATAAGATTATGAATTTATTAATAATATAAAAACACATTTATTTGCTCAAAATAATTGAGCACTCAATATAAGTTCAGTTATATATTCTTTTATTTTACCATTTGGTAAAAATGTAAAGTCGAATTTGGTAGCTCAGTTTAGGGAGGTAATTAGTTAGCATTTCCCTACAAATTCGCGTTACGGTAAAATTATTAATACGCATAGTGTTAGGTTTGGTTGTTCCAATACTAAGAACCTAGAGCAGATTATTGCAGCACATAATTCTAAAGTTCTTAAGTCAGGCATGAATGGAATGAATAGGGATGAGGACCCTCACTTAGGTAATAATATTATAGGTTCTAAAATTGAGGTAACTGAGATTAATCCCAGGAGGTTAAAGTCTGAGGGTCCGAACGTGAGATTAAGGAATATAGTGTATCAGTGTAAGGTTAAGAGTGATACAGATGTTAGCGTTTATGTGGGTTTTTCTTTGGATAAGATTTGTAGGAGAATTTCTTGTCATTTTAATACGTTTAGAGATAGGAGTAAAATAGCTAGTACTAGTCTTAGTAAGTTTATTTGGGGGTTAAAAGAACAAAATAAGAACTTTTCGTTAGAATGGTCTGTTATAGGGAGAAATTTCCCATACGATAAGGGTAGGAGGTATTGCAACTTGTGCAATCTTGAGTTGTTTTTTATTCTATTTTCTAAGCATAAACTAATTAATAAACTAACATATAATGGGTTCAGATGTGTTCACGTTCGCAAACATACTTATTTTTGGTTTAGATAATTTCATTGTTTATTTCTCCTATAGCAGAACTTTGTTATGATCGGGTATTAAGGTCTGGGTTTTAGTATTTTTAGTTCTGCTATTGCTCTATTTACTTATTCGTACATCTGTTCATATACATGTGCAAGTGTATATACATATGCATAGGTATACGTGGAAAAATGTGTGTATTTATGTGTATGTATGTATGTATATGTGTGTGTGTATATGTATATGGGTATGTGTATGTATATGTATGTATGTATATGTGTGTATGTACTTATATGTAGATATGTATATATATATATATATATATATATATATATATATATATATATATATATATATATATATATATATATATATATATATATATATATATATATATGTGTGTGTGTGTGTCTGTGTGTGTGTGTGTGTGTGTGTGTATGTTTGTGGGTAATGTTTTGTATGTGTGTATATATATATGTGTATATATATATGTATGTATGTGTGTGTGTATGTATATACATATGTATGTATATGTATGTGTATATATATACATATATATGTATATGTATGTATATGTACATATATGTATGTTTATGTATGTATATGTGTATATATGTATATATGTGTGTATGTGTGTATATGTGTGTGTGTGATGTTTTGTATGTGTGTGTATATATGTATATATATGTATATATGTATATATATGTATATATGCATATATGTGTGTATGTATGTATATATGTGTGTTTGTATATGTATATGTACATGTATATATATGTATATATGTATGTATGCATATATGTGTGTGTGTGGTGGTTTGTATGTGTATAGATTTTTTATTTTTTTAATGTATATATAATTTTATAATATATTTTAATATGAGGTTTTTTAACATATTTTTATATTTATATATATATATATATATATATGTGTGTGTGTGTGTGTGTGTGGATGTATGTGTGTGTGTGTGTATGTGTTTATGACTTGTGATCTTTGCTTCTTTGTGTATCCATATATATACATGTGAGAGTGCACGTGTGTGCGTGCATGAACGTGTGTGCGCGTATGAACGTGTGTGCGTGTGTGTACGGGCGCACACGCGGATGCCTGTATGTAGGTAATAGCGTTCTTTTTGCTAAAACTTTAAAAATTTTGTTCGTTTTTTGTAATTGTGAAATTTTTTCGCCATGAACGATTTGTGTTTTTAAACGGAATGTATTTTTTCTGATGTTATATCTGTTCCTGAATGATGTGTAAAGAAATTTTGATTGCTAGCGAAGAGGTGCGTCACTACTATCTCTAGTGGTCGAGCGTCTATCACTGAGGCCATGGAAGATTGAAATCACGTGATCTGGTGGTATCGGGGCTGGAGTTGGTGTCTGTGGAGGGCTCAGCCACTTGCCACATTAATTTCACGAACAAACTGTTCCGTTGATTGGATCAGTTGGAACATCGTCGTCGTAACCGACGAAGCACCATGTTTTTTTTGTTTTTTCTTGTTTTTGTTTTTTGTTACTAATTCGTGAATAGAGATGAATGTCACCATTTTACCCAAAATATTCCTAAATAGACTCAAGAATCAATCTATGAAACCTTACTTGGAACTATATTATTGAACTCAGAACAGATTGTATATTTATTCATTGACACCATAGTATGTTTAGTTTCCTGACAATCGTACTGTGCATACTTACCTGCATACCGGGTATCCCAAACCCGACTTTGTTTCCTCATACCTTTCAAGCATGGCTGTGTGGTAAGTAGTTTGCTTTCCTATCACATGGTTCGGAGTTCACTTCCACTGCATGGCACCTTGGATAAGTGACTTCTACTATAGTCTTGGGCCAACCTAAGCCTTTTGAGTGGATTTGGTAGATGGAAACTGAACAAAGCCCGTCGCATATATTTATGTGTGTGTGTGTATGTGTGTGTGTGTGTATCTATGTGTCTGTTTTTCTTTCCCCCACCCCATAATTGCTTGACAACTGGTGCTGGTGTGTTTACGTGCCCGTAACTTAGCTGTTCGACAAAAGACAAACCCATAAAATAAATACCAGGTTTAAAAATAAGTCTCGTAGTCGATTTGTTCGACTAAAAGACTTCAAGGCGGTGTTCCAGCATGGCCGCAGTCAAGTGACTGAAACAAGTAAAAGAATTTAAAAAATATGGATCTATTCCATCTCAATCACAGATTTTTTAATTAATTTCTTTTTCTTTTTTTTTTTTTACCTAAACAATTTGAAACTTCGAAAACCGGTAGAATTTCTCTGGTAGAACACTTTAAAGAATACTATAAAGATGTCTCACATCACGATTATATAAGGATTTAATGTAAAAAGAGATTAGCACATTGGTGAGCGCACACATATTTATAGCAACACCCATCGTAATTTTTTCAAAATTTCAAGTTTCATCTTGTAGAAATAGGTGATGTGTGTCACTATGTATGCCTGCAAAGGTAGCGAGCTGGCAGAAACGTTAGCACGCTAGACGAAATGCTTAGCGGTATTTCGCCTGTCTTTACGTTCTGAGTTCAAATTCCGCCGAGGTCAACTTTGCCTTTCATCCTTTCGGGGTCGATAAATTAAAAACCAGTTGCGTACTAGAGTCGAGCTAATCGATTGGCCCCCGCCCCAAAAATTTCGGGCCTTGTGCCTAGAGTAGAAACAAGTATGTATGTGTGCACGCTTACCAGGATTTTTCAGTTAACGTTTACTTAAAAATGTGTATTAAACGAATATGAGAATAAAAATTTGCACCAATGAACTGATTATAAAAAAATTTGTAAGGAAATTTTTTTTTTCCGACGGGGTGGAGAGAGAGCTTTCACAGAAAAAGAAATTCATAATTTTTTTTTTTTTTTTGTAGAAATACTGAACAATATACACTTCTCAGTAAATATCATCTCTCTCATTTTTATTTTTTTTTTCTATGTGTTGAAAAACAAACATTTACGCTTTATACAAATATTTCTCGAAACCAATATTAACGCTACACAAAAAGGGACATAGTTATTTCCCTTATTGTAGGAGTTGTTTCCCTTGGAAACTATCGTTATTCTCACTGATTTTTCTTATTTAATTGGTTTCAAAGTGATTTCATAGCTATATTTAACAGGTCGAACTCCCGCGTAGAAGCTCAATAAATATACCTATATCTCTCATTAAGAAACACTGAAATATATCTCTATATAATGACCTTTGATTCCAAGGCGAAGTTGTCCTTAATATTTGCAGTTGTAATTAATTTATTTAAAGATGTAACATGCTTAGAAAATTTTATCAATTGTAAATGGAAACGTACTGGGATCGAGGATCTATTTCAAAACGGGGGCACCAGTTTTCATTTATGTTTTATGTAGTGTTTTTGGTACGGAAAGACTTTCAAACTTCGTATACTTATCTATTTTGTGTTATAGAACAGAAAAAAAATTTTGTATTCGAATTTATTTCATGTAAAAATTTGTCTTATTTCGATAATTTCTACTAATCACTGACGTCTATTCAGTTGAAAACAGTTAGAGCTGTAACGGTGTATATCGTATTAATCCCCTAACCCTAACCCTAACTAGACTGTTAACCCTAACCCTAACCCTAACCCTAACTCTAGAATCCGAACTCTAAAATTGTTACACACATAGATACGCACAGCGTAATTTATTATATAAACAATATATGCGTATAAATTACGATTAAACCGGATGAAATATGTCACAGGGAATAACATTTTTATGACCGCCCAGCAGTAACTCTATTCAGTTGAATAGACGTCAGTGATTGGTTGAAATTACAGAAATACGATAACTTTCACATGGAATAACTTGCGATGTACGTTTTTTTGTTAAGAAGACTAAGAGTAAAAGATGTTTTATATGACACATTCTACCAGTGTCCCAAGTTTCAAAGTGTTTCGTTAGTGTTTCGTTAAGAAAATATTGGTGCCCCCGTTTTGAAATAGATCCGGGATCGATTCATTCCACTAAAAATTCTTCAATGCAGTGCTCCAGTATGACCACAGTCTCATGACTAAAACAAGTAAAAGATATAGATATAGAAGACTTGTGTTAAAGTGGAAGGTGATGATGGCGATCGTAGTGATTTGCGCTGATGATAATAATAATGAAGGTGAAGTAGATGACGGTGGTAGTCGTGGAAACGGCTGTGGCAGTGATGTAGTTAGTATTGGTAGTTAGACTAATAAAAAGACTGAGTTGGAATGCCTTCTATTATAATTACTAATAGAGGCCACCGATTTGAATCCAGTCCTTTTACTAAACCTACATATTTATCTGCTTCCAAGAGAACCACACTTACGACAGCCTCCTAAAATGGTCAAACGGTCTTAACATCAGCTAAAACCAGCTTCTAAATTATACGGTAGCACAGACAAATGATTGGAATACGAGTCTGTGATATTACTCGGCATTAGATCTTCAATTGTGAAGGCGCGTGTCATACATTCATACATGTGTGTGTGTGTGTGTGTGTGTGTGTGTGTGTGTGTGTGTGTGTGTGTGTGTGCGTGTGTGTGTGTGTGTGTGTGTTTGTGTGTGTGCGTGTGTGTGTGTGTGTGTTTGTCCCCCAACATCACTTGACAACCGATACTGGGGTGTTTACGTCCCCGTAACTTAGCAGTTCGGCAAAGTAGCCGATAAATTAAGTACTAGGCTTACAAAGAATAAGTCCTGGGGTCGATTTGCTCGACTAAATGCGGTGCTCCAGCATGGCCTCAGTCATGTGACTGAAACACATAAAAGAATAAAAGAAAATCAAATAAATCTGTGATGTTTCTGATGCTTACAGTATTTTCGATCATCCTGAATCTGTTTAGCAATGTTCGGTGCATGTGTACTGAACATCATGTTGGGCTCAGTGTCACAGCGAAAAATACCCGGACCGAAAAATGCCCGGACCAAAAAATGCCCGGACCGAAAAATGCCTTGTGAATGAATTCAGTAGACAGAAACTGTGAAGAATCTGTATATAAATAAGTTTATACTGCAAATTCAAATTTTTATGTACATGTCAACATAGTATTCTAAGATTCCACGAAACATGTGATCTTATGGGAACTGACTGTGCATTGGGAGAAACACATGGAGGAGGCTTATGAGAGAAGCTTGCTAAATACCAGGAGCTGGTAGAGTAAGGCTGAAATCGAGGCTGGCGTTCATTGTTTTAAAGCTCTGACTGAGCTTGGAGTTACTGGTGAGGCAAAGAGGAGGGCTATAAATTCCATCATCAAAGCTGCAGAGAAGGCCACTAGGTAGTTTTGGATAAAAAGGACCAGACAAGTGGATTGCTGCTATTGGGATGCAAACTGGGACTTGAACAATACCAGCTGGATCATCCGGGCGAAATGGGGTGAGGGAGCTGATGATGAAAGACTCGAAACACATTGAGACCGCTCAATCTTCATTGATCGAGCATCCTAGATCATGCAGAAGGAGCATCTTAAAACTAAGCTCTGTGTGTGTGTGTGTGTGTGTGTGTGTGTGTGCTCGCGAGCGTCCGTGCGTGCATGCTGCGTGTGTGCTTGTGTGTGTGTGTGCGTGTGTTCGTCTGTGTGTGCGAGTATGTATATATGTATGTATGTATGTATGTATGTATGTATGTATGTATTATGTGCATGATGTTAGATCTCCGTCGTTCAACGATGAGGAACCTGTTGTTCGGTCAACTGAATAACTTGATTCTGAATTAACTGGCTGAGTATTCCACAGAGATGTATAGCCTGAACGAAATCCGCAGACACAATCAGGATGCCACAGTGTGTGACCAAGCTGTGCTTTTTGAATTACGGGGACAATCCCCTCGACGGGATTCTCTACAGTTTCCGTCCACCCGATTTCATTCACAAGGTATGAGAAAAACTGAGGCTATAGAAAGTGGGGGTATACAAATTTGACCAAAATGACATGCAGTGGAATCGAACTCGGGAACTCCTGATTACGAAGCGATGTTCTCAACCATTCGAGTACTTGTACGTATGTGCGTGTGCGTGGGCACCTGTGCATGTGTGAATGCATGCATATGGGTATGTATGTATGTATGTATTTTATGCATGTATATACACACACGCACTTACACATGCACGCGCACATGCACACATACACACACTCACTCACATACACACACAGAGAGAGAAAGAGAGAGAAGGAGGGGAAGAGAGATGAGGGAGGGGAGAATGAATGATAAGAGTGAAAAGTAGAAATTGTAATAGCAGTGTATGCGAATTTTGTGGGTCAGCCTTAGGGTAGATTTGATTGAATAAACCTGGAATCAAGTAAACCTAGCACTCACTCTTTTTATTGGCTATCTAAGACTACATCATATACTACGTTGTTTTGTTTTGTTATTTTTTTAAACGGTGTACTTGGACGTGAAAAAGATTTGGCTGCTATTTCTAACAGCTTGTGGGCTCGTTTGTAGTGGTTTTTCCAAGGGAAATAACTCTGTAAGAAATATTTTTGACTGATCTCCCTTGCAAGTTGACTTTTTTTTTTTAATTATACTTTTTGCCAAAATAAAGGATTCGTCTTTTGTTTCTTAAAAGGAAGAGAAACATCAGAAAATAAAAAGGCTAACTTGATATTTTATAATATATTTATACAAATACTAAATATAAATGTTTAAAAAAAAATTGCTTTGGCATTCGTAGTTTTCTCTAACATAGATTTTATTTTTAATTTATTATTGTATATTTCCCTTTTGTTGATACACACTCGTGTGTATGTGTGTGTGATTGAGAGAAACTCTGCCAAATCAGATTGGAGCCTGGTGTAGCCATCCGGTTCACCAGTCCTTAGTCAAATCGTCCAACCCATGCTAGCATGGAAAGCGGACGTTAAACGATGATGATGACGATGTCCTCTAGCAGGCCTGGTCATTTCCATAAGCAGACACTTGACAGTCTGCATCTTCTCAATCTTTGATTACAATACAGATTATGAAATCAGGCCTGAAACATTAGCAACAGACTTCTCACTGCAGTAAAAATATATTGTTTTTTCCCACGTTTCATGGCACTGACTAAGTATTTTAAGCAGTTTATATGGGTGAGCTGCTGTTTCACACGCCGACACCCATTTGACACCTTGGCTATCATCGATCCCCTGTAATTCCTCGCTGACCCTTAGTGGTCCACAGGACTGCCTTTGGTGACTTCCAATTTAATAGATGGAAACTGAAAGAAGCCCATTGTTTAAATGTGTATATGTGAGGCTGTGTATGAGTAGTATATGTTTGTGACTCCTTCTCTAGTTGTAAATGAGTCATATACTCTTTTACTTGTTTCAGTTATTTGACTGCGGCCATGCTGGAGCACCGCCTTTACTCGAGTAAATCAACCCCAGGACTTATTCTTTGTAAGCCTAGTACTTGTTCTATCGGTCTCTTTTGCCGGACTGCTAAGTTACGGGGATGTAAACACACCAGCATCGGTTGTCGAGTGATGATGGGAGGACAAACACAGACACACAAACATATACACACACATACATATATGTATATATATACATATATACGATGGGCTTCTTTCAGTTTCCATCTACCAAATCCACTCACAAGGCTTTGTTGTGCCCAAGGCTATAGTAGAAGACACTTGCCCAAGGTGCCACGCAGTTGGAATGAACCCGGAACCATGTGGTTGGTAAGCAAGTTACTTACCACACAGCCACTCCTGCGCCTATATTGACATACAAGCATTGTCTTTCAATTCCAGTATTCTGCAAAAACGTGTGTGTGTGTGTGTGTGTGTGTGTGTGTGTGTGTGTGTGTGTGTGTGTGTGTGTGTGTGTGTGTGTGTGCATGCATGTGTCAAGTAGGTGATCATGTATGGATAAGTCTTTTATTTTTTCCTATCTTATTTTATTACCAAATCACAATTCTGCTATTTTAAGTATGTGCTGCTTACCTAATCAGCTTCCAACAAATAGGTTAATGAACTAATTAAATTCATTATTGTATCAGTGTATGTAAATGATGTCGATATTTTTAGGATTCATGACTTATTTTTATGTTGTTTTCAAAAGTCATTATTCTAAGAATAATCAGGTGTTGCCATCATCATCATCACCATGGCTTGTCATTGTAAAAATGAATTGTACCTGTATTTGAAAGGGTCAGCCATGTCTCATTCTGTGTCACACTGAATCTCCCTGAGAACTACATTAAGGGTATGCATGTCTGTGGAATACTCAGCTACTCGCATGTTAGTTTCATGGACAGACAGTAATAACCCATATATGATAATGTAGCCAGGGGAATGCTTCTGTTGCCAGACCCTACATGTTGGTTTGTTCATTGAGATCTGGGCACACTTTGAGATCTATGCTATCCTCCAGCAATTCTGGAGGATAGCATAAGTCAATCACATTAACCCCAGTGTTCAACTGGTACTTATTTTATCAACCTCAAATGGATGAGGGGCAAAGTCGATCCCAGCAGTGTTTGAACTCAGAAGATAAAGCTGGAAGAAATAACACTAAGCATTCTTCCCGGTGTGGTAACGATTCTGCCAGCTTGCTACCTTGATGATAACTTATAGGTGCAGGAGTGGCTATTTGGTAAATAGCTTGCTTACGAACCGCATGGTTCCAGGCTCAGTCCCACTGCATGGCACCTTGAGTGAGTGTCTTCTACTATAGCCTAGGGCCAACCAAAGCCTTGTGAGTGGATTTGGTAGACGGAAACTGAAAGAAGCCCGTCGTAGATTGGAGCCTGGTGTTGCCATCCGGTTTCACCAGTCCTCAGTCAAATCGTCCAACCCATGCTAGCATGGAAAGCGGACGTTAAACGATGATGATGATGATGATGATGATATATATATGTATGTGTGTGTATATGTTTGTGTGTCTGTACTTGCCCCCTCACCCGCCCCCCACCCCACCCACAACAAGCTTGACAACCAATGCTGGTGTGTTTACATCCCCCGTAACTTAGCGTTTCAGCAAAAGAGGCCGATAGAATAAGTACTAGGCTTCCAAAGAATAAGTCCTGGGGTCGATTTGCTTGACTAAAGGCTGTGCTCCAGCATGACCACAGTCAAATGACTAAAACAAGTAAAAGAGTAAATTAAAGAACAGAAATCTGATCTGGCAGAGTTTCTACAGCTGGATGCCCTTCCTAACACCAACCACTCCGAGAGTGTAGTGGGTGCTTTTACGTGCCTCCGGCACGAGGGCCAGTCAGGCGGTACTGGCAACGGCCACGCTCAAAATGGTGTTTTTTACGTGCCACATATATATATATATATATATATATATATTTATATATAAAAACATGATGGGTTGCTTTCAGTTTCTGTCTACCAAATCCACTCACAAGGCTTTGGTCGGCCCAAGGCTATAGTAGAAGACACTTGCTCAAGGTGCCATGTAGTGGGACTGAACCTGGAACCATGTGGTTGGTAAGCAAGTTACTTATCACACTGCCACTCCTTTAAGCTGGTATTTAGAAGAGAAATTAACATGAAATTTTGACAACCTTTTGCACCCAGATGACTTAAAAACAAAAATGTGTTTTATCAAAGAACCAAGTGCAGTCTCAAGTGGGTTGATATTCACAGGGTTTAATTGTTGTAATCTCAAGTAGAAAACTCAAAAAGTGAGTGTGCAGATGTGTGTGCATGATTTCTGGGGTGGTGGTGGTGGGGCGCATGCAAGTAAAGGGGAAATGGTGAACAAGTAAGACATTAGACTAATACGAATAAAGGTGGACCTAGACACACAGCAGGTTCTTAGGTAACAAGCAGTGGCCTTTGATAAAACACCTCACTACTGTCAACATCATCATCAGTGACATTGTCATTGTCATCATCATCATCAGCCGCAGTAGCAGCAGTATTTTTACATCCATTTTTTTCATGCTAGTATGGGTTAGATGAAACTTTATAGAGGTAGATTTCAACAGCCCTGACACTCTTCCTGCCACCAGCCCTTATATTTCGAATTTTTATATCCTTGTATTGGATATATGATACTACGAAAGTATATACATAACGCACTACTATTAATATTGCACAGGGTTCAACACTTTATATCAAAGGCTCACAGTGACTGCTACCAATATGAACTGTTAATTTCACACACTACTTTGTTTTATAACAATGAGTCAGTCCACCTTTTAGTTACTTGAGGGGTGGTCAGAATCCTCCCACAACACAAAAAAAGTACTTTTTCATTCCGTGTAGATTATCATCCAGTTTGTAATGTAATGCAATAAAGACTTCCCCTGATGATCTGGTGTAGTTGAGCATTTTGACTGCACTTGGGACATCCAATGCAGAGTTCCAAACAACCATAATTAGGAAACATATGTAGAGAACAAATTATATGAACTTGTATTTATCATAATTTCTCATATATGTACCGTATTATAATGTGTATGTATGGTAAGCATTTCGTACATAAGCATTTCTCCCGTCTTTACATTCTGAGTTCAAATTCCGCCAAGGTCGATTTTGCCTTTCATCTTTTCAGGGTCATTAAATTAAGTACCAGTTGCATACTGGGTTCAATCTAATTGACTGGTGCCCCTCTCCCAAAATTTCGGGCCTTGTGCCTAGAGTAGAAAAGAATATTTTAAGGCGCTGTGCTGGCAGAAACGTTAGCACACCGGGCAAAATGCTTAGCGGTACTTCATCTGTCTTTACATTCTGAGTTCAAATTCCGCCGAGGTCGATTTTGCCTTTCATCTTTTCAGGGTCATTAAATTAAGTACCAGTTGCATACTGGGTCGATCTAATTGACTGGTGCCCCTCTCCCAAAATTTCGGGCCTTGTGCCTAGAGTAGAAAAGATTATAGAGACGGAATGTTTAGAATGTATTTTTTTTTTTGTTGATACAGGTGAAACATTCCCACTGGAATCTTCTAATTCTACCTGTAAGTTTGCAATTACTGAAATCACTGTGTTCTGCATATATGGCACCAACAATTGCATTTTTTCTTTTCTTGTATTTGCATTTTACCTGCTAAGGAAGAATCTGAAAAAAAAAAAAACCTTTTAATTGGTTTGGAGAGTGTCATATACAGATAATTGCATCCACAAATACCCCTTGCACCCTTTTCATATCTTTTATCTTTTACTTCTGTCAGTCATTAGACTCCAGCCATGCTGGAGCAGTGCCTTAAACTTTTAGTCAAATGAATTGACCCTAGCATTTATTTTTTAAAACCCTGGTAATTATTTTATCAGTTCCTTTTGCTGAACTGCTAATGTTACTTATTTCTTTATTGCCCACAAGGGGCTAAATATACAGGGGACAAACAAGGACAGACAAAGGGATTAAGTCGATTACATCGACCCCAGTGTGTAACTGGTACTTAATTTATCAACCCCGATAGGATGAAAGGCAAAGTCGACCTTGGTGGAATTTGAACTCAGAACGCAACAGCATTTCGCCCGGCATGCTAACGTTTCTGCTAGCTCACCGCTAATGTTACTGGGATGGAAACACACCGACACCTGTTGTCAAGTGGTGGAGGAGTGGGACAAACACAGAGACAAGGACATACACACATAAATATATATACACACACACACACACACAAATATATACATATATCATCATTATCATTGTTTAACGTCCATTTTCCATGCTGGCATGGGTTGGATGGTTTGACTGAGGTCTGAAAAGCCAGCAGCTGCATCAGGCTCCACACGACAGGTTTCTTTCAGTTTCCATCTTATATATAAATTTCCAATAGCTGAGGATTAGCATCACACTTTGAAACTCAGAGTACCAACAACTGTGATTCAAACTGTTTTGACCCATACATGTAACTCCCAATAAATTGGTTGAATGCCCTTCTTTCGTTTCTCCAATCACTCGTATATATATATATATATATATATATATACATATATATATATATATTAGGGAAAAATTCAATTTAATTTATCAAAATTAAATTAAATTTCACAATATATAATATATAAATATATAATTCAGAGAAAAAAAAACACAATTATTCAATTCATCCATAAAAATCCACAATCACATATAGAAAAATTTAATAAGTAATTACACTAAAAACACCTATAAAAATCAAAAAAATACAATTAAATTTTTCTGTATGTGATTGTGGATTTTCATGGATAAATTGAATAATAATGGGGTTTTTTTTCTCTAAATTATATATATATATATATATATATATTGTAGTCGTGACTGATGCCAGTGTTGCAAAACTGGACCATTTAAAAGCACGCTTCAATTGTTGGATGAAATGCTGTGCTTACGAAGACCTGTTGAACTGAGTGAAACCATAGTCATGGCTGATGCCAGCACTGCCTGACTGGCGCATAAAAAGCACACACTACACTCTCAGAGCGGTTGGCGTTAAGAAGGGCATTCAGCTGCAGAAATCTTGCCAAATTAGATTGGAGGCTGCACCAGCCTCCTGGCTTGCTAGTTCTTAGTCAAACAGTCCAACCCATGCCAGCATGGAAAGTAGACATTAAACGATGACAATGATAATATACAGTTCTATTGTATGCACACTCACACACACGTGTATGTGTGTGTGCATGTCTATCACTTATATATATATATATATAAGTGTTATATTATATTATATAATATTATATTTATTATATTTATCTTATGATATTTACTTTACTTTATATTATACTCATTTATTGTATCTTTTTACTATATTTATCTTATGATATTTACTTTACTTTATATTATACTCATTTATTGTGCTTTTAATTATTAATTTTTCTATATGTGATAGTGGATTTTCATCGATGAGTTCTTGAAAATTGGTTATTTTCCCTAAAACTATATATTTTATATATATATATATATGTATATATATGAAAGACAAGGAATAATTCTGTATTGCTTTATGATGTTACATCATTTTATATGACTTTTATCTGTATATGTAGGCGCAGGAGTGGCTGTGTGGTAAGTAGCTTGTTTACCAACCACATAGTTCTGGGTTCAGTCCCAGTGTGGCAAGTGTCTTCTACTATAGCCTCAGGCCAATCAAAGTCTTGTGAATGGATTTGGTAGAAGGAAATTGAAATAAGCTTATCATGTGTGTGTGTGTGGTGTCTATGTTTGTGTTTGTCCCCCCACCATAGCTTGACAACCGACGTTGGTATGTTTACGTCCCCGTAACTTAGAGGTTCGGCAAAAGAGGCCGATAGAATAAGCACTAGGCTTACAAAGAATAAGTCCTGGGGTCGATTTGCTCGACTAAAGGCGGTGCTCCAGCATGGCCACAGTCAAATGACTGAAACAAGTAAAAGACTAAAAGACTAACGCAGCATTGACTGCAGGGTCTGTTCAACAGACAGAGCTGGTTCAGCTGGAAGTTAAAGTGGTCAGAAAACAGTAATAGAAAATATAATTGACCCAACAAGGGTGCCACAACTTAACACCTAGATCTCCCTCAAATTAGAGGAGGATACACCAGAAAATGTACTCCTCGATACACAGTGTCCGAAAGGACGCGAGGTGGTTGGTCGCGGTGGTGGTGGTAGTGGTGGAAAAAATTTGATCATGTAAGTACAGGCGTGGCCGTATGGTGACCATACTGAGAAATTTCCTTCACATGGTTTCGGGTTCAGTCCCACTGCATGTGGTAGATGGAAACTGAAAGAAGCCCATTTTTTGTGTTTGACCCCCTACCACCACTTGAGAATCTGTGTTGGTTTATTTACCCCTGTCACTTAGCAATTCGGCAAAAAGAGTCCGATAGGGTAAGTAGCAAGCTTTTAAAAAAAATAAGTACTGAGTCGATTCATTCAACTCTTCAAGGCGGTGCCCCAGCATGGCTGCAGTCCAATGCCTGACAGAGATAGAAGCTAAAAGAAATAAACAACAACAAAAGTAGCGTGAACAGGAAGTTGGGTATTTCGGAAATAAGACCGGAAGAGATATCAAAAACGAGGCTTGGCAAGTCTCTTTATTCTCTCACAAATAATTGCACCTCTACCTCTGTTCCCCCTCTTCCCTTTATTGATTCAATAGTTTCTTTCCTTCTTTTTTCTATCCGTCTTACCTCCTTCTTTTCTTCAAAAGAAGAAGGAAAGAAGTAAGTGAATCAATAAAAATAGGATGAAAGAAGAGATTGGATAGATTGAAGAAAAAAGGAAATAGATAAGTGAATCAATTAAAAGGGGAAGAGAAGGGTCGGTAGGATGGATAGAAGAAAGAAGGAAAAAAAGAAAGAAATGAGATTCAATAAAGGAGAAAAAGGGAGGTAAGATGGAGAGAAGAAAGAAAAGAAAAAAGTAAATTAATAAAAGGCGAAGAGGGAGAAGGAGGTCTTATTTCTTTCCTTCTTTCTTCTGCTATCCATCTTACCTCCCCTTTTCTCCTCCTACTGCTCCTCCTTTTATTAAATCACTTATTTCTTTTCTTCTTCCTTCTATCTATCCTACCTCTCTCTCTCTCTCTTTTCTTTTCCTCCTACTCCTACTCCTCTTTTTACTTTCTTCTTTCCTTCCCTATCTCCGTACCCTGGCTCGACCGCCATTACGATCTAACACCTAACTTCTTGTACCAGGCCACCAAAAATACTTATATACATACATATATATGCATAGATAGATAGACATATTTATCTTTCTATCTATATATACCTCCACACGTCTTCACATACATACTACCGTCTCACTTTCTGTATATATAAATATTTATGGACGGATCCTTTTTTTAGTTTTGGGTTTGTTTGTCATCACATACATTCTACATTCTCCAAGATAATCGGAAAACAGGATTTCTATTCTTCCCCATTTTCTTCTTTTTTTCCTTCATTTCTTTCCTAATTTTTTTTTTGATTTTGTTTTCCATTTTACTTTTGGCTCCTCAAAGAACCGACTGTGACAGCAATCACTATCATCATTATTATCATTATTATCATTATTATTATTATTATTATTATTCCAGTTCTCTTCATTACATATTGATTTGATAAACCGTTCACATCTTTAGCCAGAGTCACACGGCACCAAGCTATTGATGTGACGTACGAAATCAACTCTTCTACCATCACCTCCATAATAATAATAATAATAATCACTTTCTGCTTTTTTTAAGTTCTTTGTAGTCAGGCTGTTTGGCCATAGGACACCTTAGTACTTATTCCTCTCTTTCCTTTTTACAGTTTCATTGTCAACGTGCACGCATACCGTTATATGTTTATTACAGATCGGTCCATACATGCATATATTTTTATACATATATGTTATATAAATTGTATATATATATATATGTGTTAAAATAATGATGAAACTTTATAATGTCATGCTAATTTTTACCCATTAAACAAGCTATTTAATTTAAATATATATATATATATATATATATGCACACACATACATACGTTATACACCATATATTCGTTCATGTACTGCTTTTGTTTTTATCTTGTAACTAACTTATTGATTTAAAACAAATCTTTGTATACAAATTGCTCAATGACAAACAAACAAACCACTGAAAATACAAGAAACCAAAGAGAAAGAACTTAAATATTCGCTACAATTCTTGGAACAATTCTAATGTTGTATGGAGTGGAAACCTAGTTAGAGACAAAAAAAACAAAAAAAAAACAAGGCAAGCAGTGGTCAATTATATGTGATTCCAACAACAAAAGAATTAACTTTATCCTGGCAATGGTTACAAGAAATTTGATTTAAGCAGATCCATACTTTGATTCGAACCCCCTACATCTGGCTGATTGGTGGTAATCGTATAAACTACAGTAATTAATTTCTCTCTGCCTCCCTCTGTCTGCATCTTTCTAACTTAATTTTTATAAGTCTCCGGACACATTGCTTCCTTCATACATCGTTCATACAATATACACACACACACACATATATATATATATATATATAATGTATACACACGTACATGTATAATTTTACTCTTGCTTCTCAATCTATGCATATTAATAATGAACCTATGTGTGTGCGCGTAAATTTCATGTGCAGATGGCCAGAAAACCTTCCAGAGATGATACTTAATCCATTTCCTATATTTCCTAAATAACCCACCGCACAATAATGGAAAAAGTGTGTGAGTGAATGAGAAGAAGACTGTTGTTTTTTTATTAAAAGCCGCGCTTTTAAAGATTATACACTGAAAACAAACAATCCACATTCGTATACAAATGTTTGTATTTACATACACTCACGCTTTCGTATTATAAATCGCTGGATTTTGTTTTTTTAAATTGTTTTTTTCTACATACTTTTGTTTATTAATCGTTTTATATTTATATTTATACACTGTTTAACTAAAATAATATATATATATCTATATATATATATATATACCTCCTCCCTTTCTCCCTGAAAAGGAAAACCAAAAAACAAATTGCTTAATGGAGTACCTGTTATGGAGCCAATTTATAAACAAAAGATTTCAGTGCTTCTGTAACTGAGATCGTGAAAGAAAGAAAACTAAATCAAATTGCTGTTTAAATGTGTTCTATGTATAATTGATACATATATATCTTGTATTGCTAATACGCCAAAAGAAATTTTGTTTTTGCAAGGACGATACGTGGAAAAGACTACCTAAAAACTATCAGAACGGCTGATCAACAATGTCAGGTCGTGGTTCTTGGAACAAACGGTCAACTGTCGGAGTCTTTGACTTCAATGAGGATCGCAAAAAGCGTTATAAACACAAGCGGTCGCAATTTTACATGCACAAGACTGCACATTTCACCACAACTGGGCCACCATCGTCGGCCATGGTTTCATCCTCATCACCCCCAGTTGCCTCTCTAACATCTCCATCATCTGCCGGATCATTACCATCGACGATGTTACCGTCAGCAGTAGCTGACAGAAGTAATAATAATAATAATAATAATAATAATAACAACAGCAACAGTAATAATGTTAATAATAGTAACGTAGCTTCTCATTCCGTTCTCTCCCCGAACCCATCGCTTTGTGCTACTTCCATTATTTCGCCTACTTCCACTACCTCCACTCCTATTTCTTCTCTTTCCTCGACATCCCAGCCATCGAGCAATTTGCTCTCTCGGCCATTACTGTCTGCTGTCCAGAAATCAGCAACAAGCAGTAACAATGTGAATAGCGGATCTAATCTGCACCACCATCACCACCACCGTCAGCAACAGCAACATCTACAGATTCACCAGCAGCAGCAGCACCATCAGCATCATCAACAACCACATCATCGTCACCTCTCTTCGGTGAACAATACTGGATTGCTAGTAGACAACAACAACACTACAAATAACAACATAAATAATTCTACTACTACTACTGCTATTACCAACAACATCAGCGGCGGCAGCAGTTCTGCAGCTGGCAACCTTAACTGCCGACGATTACCTTCTAACAACAGTATGAATGTGACCAGTTCAGCCAGCACTTCGCTGACCACTGGTGTGGCGAATATGGGCCTCGGTAGCAACAGCCCCACAAACAATAGCAACAGTAGTATGGCGGGCAACAAAGGTATGGTGATGATGTCCCCTTGCAACATGGGGACGGCTCCTTCCAGTGTTTCCTTTCATCGTCCATTAGGTTTAAGAAACGATGTGTTAGCTTCACGTCTGCACAGTCTCTGCTCGATCAAGCCCTCGAATTCGTCGGCTCCATCGTCGACTTCGTCAGTTTCCATGATGCCATTGCCCCCAAACAGCAATCTTCCTTGTCCGAACGTTGCCAACCCTCATGCCATGACCACAACTACTGCTCTGGCTAACACCACCTCTTCTACCGGCATCATCAGCAGTGGTACTTCTAGTAGTAGTGTTAGTAATAATAACAGTAATAATAACAATAATAGTCACAGCCATGGCACGGGAATCTCCTCGTTAAACAACCTGAAAACTTGCCTTCCAGATGGCAACTCCATCATCATGAGCAACAACAATACAACAACTTCTAGTAGCAGTAACAACAACAGTAATATTCATTGTAATAATAGCCAGATGGGCTTCAGTACAAACGCGGCAGCTATTGGTAGCAATACTAGTAACAATACTAGTAGTAACTTACTGACTGCTACTTCCGGCTCTGGACCTGTTCAAACGAATGAGACTGGCAAAACTGTCAAGAATACCAGACGCCATCACATGGCTACTGATCGAATATACGAGTTTGAATCCAGTCCCCCGACGAGCGATGTAACCGAGACCCCTGCCCAGGCGGCTGTTCTGATCGGTAAGTTCATGTATTGATTTTTTTTTTTTTTTTCGAAAGAAGATAATTTTTTTTCTTATTTTTTTTCACTTTGTTTTCTTTTACATGAATCGGCTTTTATAGTACAAATAATTGTTTCTGATTTATGCACAAGGCCGGCAATTTTGAGACAGGGAGGAGGGTTCGTCAGTCGATATTATCGATCTCGGTAATTGACTGACAGTTTAGACACCTTATCTTATTAACTCCGGAGAGATAAAAACGAAGTTGACTTCGGTGAGGTTTGAACTCAGAATGTAAAGAGCCGGAATACTTACTGCAAGATATTTTGTTCGACGCGCCGACGATTCAGCCTTGACCTTAAATTTGAGAGGGTTATAATCCATTATATCGATCCCAGTATTTGACTGATACTTTATTTCATCGGCCCAGGAAAGACGATGGGTAACATTCACCTCGGGCGTGATACGAACTCCGAACTTGAAGGGCCGTAACTAATATACTGCCTGTTCTAACGGTTGTGCTTTGACACTGGCCTAGAAATTTGGGAGAAAAAACAAGAACAGAGGTCAATTAAATCGATCTCAGACCGTTCTTAATTTCCCAATCAGATATGGAATGGTTATTGGATAAATAGATGATTTCTTAAAGTGCTACAAATCTACACATTCTTTGAGTGTTGTTAGTGGGTGGTGACATTGATTAAATCTATTCATTGTAGTTGACTGATAAATAATTATGTTATTAATCCCTGAACAATAAAAAGACAAAGTCGACTGAGGCAGAATTTGAACTCAAGAATTCGTCTTCACATTTCTTTTAACTAGTGTTGCTTATTGTTAACTTTCCGTGCGCTGCTCTGACGTTTTCGATATTGTTTGTTGACGATTGTTGCACAGGAAGAAAAATGCGTACGATATTTTTTTTTTCTTTTAAATATCTGGTAATTTAGAAAAGAAGAAATATTGTGACTCTTATGCCTCTGAAAAATGGGGAACCAAAATCGGTGTGTTTTTTAAAATGGCATTGATCCTGTTATCCAGTGTTTGCAGGACGAAGCGATATGATGGATGTATAAACTATCGGAACAATATATTGGTTTCAAATTTTGGCACAAGGCCTGCAAGTTCGGGGATAAGAATAAAAGGGTGGAAAGCAAAGTCGACCTCGGCGGAATTTGAACTCAGAATCTGTGCACGGACGATATGCCGCCAAGCATTTTGCCCGGCATACACACACACACACACACACATATTTGCTTAGAAAACCATTAACCAATGGGAAGAGATGTTCAGATATTACATCTTCAGCTTTGTAAATTTGCAAACTTCAAACACAATAATTATTATAGAACTATTTAAATGGCTGTCAGTTTCTGATTTTTATTTCTCATTTGCAAAACTGATTCTGTTTTCTCCAGAATGCAACAGTATAAAACTGCTTGCTGATGCTACATGGGAAAAAATCATATCTATTGAGAGAGAGAGAGAGAGAGAGAGTGTATGTGTATCATCATCATCATTTAACGTCTGCTTTCCATGCTAGCATGGGTTGGACGATTTGACTGAGGACTGGTGAACCAGATGGCTGCACCAGGCTCCAATCTGATCTGGCAGAGTTTCTACAGCTGGATGCCTTTCCTAACGCCAACCACTCCAAGAGTGTAGTGGGTGCTTTTACGTACCACCGGCACGAGGGCCAGTCAGGTGGTACTGGCAACGGCCACGCTAAAATGATGTTTTTACGTGTCACCTGCACAGGAGCCAGTCCAGCAGCACTGGTAACACCCTCGCTCGAATGTTGTTTTTCATGTACCACCGGCACAAGTGCCAGTAAGGCAGCGCTGGTAACGATCACGCTCAAATGGTGCTTTTTACGTGCCATCAGCACGGGGGGGCAGTCAGTGGCCCTGGCAACTATCACACTTGGATGGAGCTCTTAGTGCTCCACTAGCACGGATGCCAATCATGTGGTGCTGTCATTGAATTTGAATTTGATTTCACTTGCCTCAACATATCCCCTACAGCAAGACACCTGTTTCTGTCTCTCTGTTTCACTATAACCTTTCATCATTTGACACAAGATCCCCTCCAATTCCCCCTTCCCCCTCAAAGAATCCTATGTCTTGCAAGTTACTTGGTAACCCTGCCAGTACTGGTGCCACTTCCCAAGCATCTAGTCCATACTGTAAAGTGGCTGGCATTCGGAAAGGCATCCTGCTGTAAAAATGATGCCAAACTAACCTCGCCTGTGCTTGTGCTGTGTAAAAAGCACTCAGTCCACTCTGTGGAGAAGTTGGTGTTAAGAAGGCCATCTAGCATTAAAAAAACCCTGCCAAAACACACAGAAGTTTGATGCGGGCTCCTGTCAAACCATCTAACCCATGCTATCATGGAAGGAGGATGATTTGAATTCTGCAAATCTCCATCTTCACTATGCCTTAACTCACATCTGTACCAAACCATAGAGAAGTATCTTCTATCTTTTTCCTTCTTTCATGATGCTGTCTACATCCATCATGTTACGCCTGTAACTCCAATTATCTTTTCCCTGAAGAACACTCTCTGAAATCTTGGATTTTCCACTCCCTACCGCAACTTCACTTGTGTACTTTCAGTTGATTTTTCAAAATAATACATGCCTTACTGATGCAGACTACCACCTGTCTCTATTCGATTTACCCTCTTCCTGTTCCCTCTCTCAACTGAGGGGTGGAGTCTTCATTTTGCAAGTTATTTGGTGACACCCACTAGTGTTGGCATCATGTAAAAAGCACCAGTGTCGGTGTCGGTGTCGTTAGGAAAGGCATCCAGCCTTCAAGACTGTGCCAAAGCAGACAATCGTGTCTGGTGCAGCTCTCCGTCTTGCCAGCTCCCGTCAAACTCTCCAATCTATTCCAGCATGGAAGACAGACATTAAATGATGAAGACGGTGGCCTCACTGCTGCTGGTGCCACATAAAAGCACTCAGTAGTATACTTTGTAAAGTAGTTGCTGTTAGGAAGATCATTCAGCCATAGAAACCATGCCAAAGCAGAGAGCAGGGTTTGAAGCAGTCTCCTGACTTGCCAGTTCTTGTAGAACTATGTAATTCTTGCCAGCATGGAAAATAGCTTGCTTCCCAACCACATAGTTCCGGGTTCAGTCCCACTGTGTGGCAACTTGGGTAAGTGTCTTCTACTATAGCCTCGGGCCAACCAAAGCCTCGTGAGTGGATTTGGATGACAGAAACTGAAAGAAGCCTGTCATATATATATGTTTGTGTGTCTGTGTTTGTCCCCACACCATCGCTTGACAACCGATACTGGTGTGTTTACGTCCCTGTGACTTAGTGGTTCAGAAAAGAGAGTGATGGAATAAGTATTAGGCTTACAAAGAATAAGTCCTGGGGTCGATTTGTTTGACTAAAGGCGGTGCTCCACCATAGTCGCAGACTGAAACCAATAAAAGAATATATATATATCTTGAGCGTGGGGGCACAATGGCCCAGTGATTAGAGCAGCAGACTCGCAGTCGGAGGATCGCAGTTTCGATTCCCAAACCGGACGTTGTGTGTTCATTGAGCGAAAACACCTAAAGCTCCACGAGGCTCCGGAAGGTGGGAGGGGGCAGCCCCTGTTGTACTTTGTCGCCCCAACTTTCTTTCACTCTTTCTTCCTGTTTCTTGAGTAAAGCTGCGATGGACTGGCATCCCGTCCAGCTGAGGAGGAACACATACACCATAGAAACCAGGAAACTGGGCCCATGAGCCTGGCTAGGCTTTAAAAGGGCGCATAAATAAAAAAATATATATCAAGCCAAGTAAAATCACAGTCGTGACAGATACTGGTGTCATGTAGATGGCACGTAAATGCACTCATTACACTCTCAGAGTGGTTGTTGGTGTCAGGAAGAGCATCCAGCTGTAGAAACCATACCAAATCAGACTGGAACCTGGTGCAGCACTGATCAAACTGTCCAACCCATGGACAACGGATGCTGAATGATATTGATATGTATCATCATCATCAATTATTTAACGTCAACTTTCTCATGGGTCAGATAGAGTTTATACAAGGCTGATATTTTGCGGCTGGATACCCTTCCTGTCACCAACCCTCACCTATTTCTAAACGAGGTAATATTTCCCCATAGCCAGACATGTTCTTGCGTAATATTGGAAATGAATTTCTGCCGAGGTTGACTTTGTCTTTCGCATACTGGAGTCAATCTAATCGACTGGCCCCTTCCCCAAAAATTTCAGGCCTTGTGTCTAGAGTAGAAAAGAATATTGGGAATGAACGACACTACTTGTATAACAGTGACAATCATTTACAATCATAACGTGATGTCAAGACACGACATGATCACACAGACACACACACACATACATATTCAGTTCTCATCTACCAGATTCATTCACAGGGCTTTGGTCAGCCCTAGGCTTAAGGAGAAGCCATGCAGTGAAACTGAACACAACCAAGTCGTTGGGATGCAAACGTCTTATCACTTGGGTATGACTTGGTAGGGGTTACTCTAAGATACTAAGTGTTTTGATGGAGCAGAGACTAGTATTACTTCTAAATATTGTTCTGCCTCAATTGACAAGACCTCTACTCAGATATGTTTGACTCACGAGCATTTGAGTGTATTAAGGACTATGTAATCATACCTCTGTAACCTCACTTGGAAGCAGGTGATGGGGTGTCAGAAAGGGGTCCAGGCCATAAAAAACTCTGCCTTAAAATACTCTCATCTAACCCTTGCAAGCATGGAAAAGTAGATATTCTTTTCTATTCTAAGCACAAGGCCTGAATGGGGGGGAGTCAGTTAGATCAACCCCAGTACGCAACTGGTACTTAATTTATCGACCCCAAAAGAATGAAAAACAAAGTCAACCTCGGCAGAATTTGAACTCAGAACAAAAAGACAGATGAAATACCATTAAGCATTTTGCCCAGCGTTATAACATTGCTGCCAGCTCACCACCTTTAAAAAAGTAGATATTAAACCAATAAGATATGATTTGAAGGAAATTTGGTTGCTATTTCTATTTGTGCCTTCATGTTGCATCTTTTTCTTGTGTTCTGTATATGTGTGAGGTGCCATTTAAAGGCACTCGTGCGAGCGCATTGTACAAGTGCTTATGCCGGTGGCACATTAAAAGCACCCAGCACGGTGTAAAGTGGTTGGTGCTAAGAAGGGCATCCAGCTGTAGAAACCAGGCCCAATCAGACTGAAACCTGGTGCAGCATGTCAAACTGTCAACCCATGCCAGCATCGAAAACAGATATTAAAGGATGATACACACACACACACACACATACATATATATACATACACATGTGAAGGTGCATGGCTCAGTGGTTAGAGTGTTGAGCTTACGACTGTGAGGTTGTGAGTTCGATTGCCGGACCAAGCTGCGTGTTGTGTTCTCGAGCAAGACACTTTATTTCACGTAGCTCCAGTTAACTCAGCCGTAGAAATGAGTTGCGACATCATTGGTGCCAAGCTGTATCAGCCTTTGCCTTTCCCTTGGATAACATCAATGGCGTGGAAAGGGGAGGTCGGTATGCATGGGCGACTGCTGGCCTTCCACAAACAACCTTGCCCAGACTTGTGCCTCGGAGGGTAACTTTCCAGGTGCAATCCCATGGTCATTCATGACCAAAGGGGGTCTCCTCAATACACACATAAATCTCTTGTTCTTCATATCCACATGGTCTTTAATACGTACCCATATATATATATATGGCGTTAGGAAGGGCATCCAGCTGTGGAAACTCTGCCAAATCAGATTGGAGCCTGGTGTAGCCATCTGGTTCACCAGTCCTCAGTCAAATCGTCCAACCCATGCTAGCATGGAAAGCGGACGTTAAACGATGATGATGATGATGTGTGTGTATCAGTGGCAATATTTCTGAGAATTCTTGGTCCTTGAGATTATCTCTCCTCATTTGAAGTTGGTGCCGACTGCCACCAAGCGATTGTTCTATCCTCTCTGGAGGGAAAGTTAACTTCAATAAATCAGAAATTTATCTTGTATATTATTTAATATACCATTATTCATCTTTGTTGTTTAAATGCATACCACTGGGCAATCTGAATTATTTCTCTCGGTTCATTTTCGTTTCCTTTTTGCAAATTGCTTAGACCATAAATCTTTTCTTTTTCTATATATTGTCTCACTGAAAATAAGGTCAGATAGTTGCTGTGCTGATGATGTTTATTATGGTGAAAGCATGCACACCAGTCCTCTTAATGGCATGCCAATTTTGGAGAATTCATGATACTTGAGATTATTTCCAATTCCGATTTGAAGTCGGTACATATTGCCACCAAACAATTGTATTACCTTCACTAGAAGGTGAGTGTTTATTGAGCGAAATAAACAGGCTTCTGTGTGGTCGCTAGACCTGCTAGAAATAGTAGCCAAACATTCAAATTACATTCTACTTTCTTGAAAGAAAAACTGAAGGGTACATAGATTATCTCTTAATTCACTTTCATTTTATACCTGGCTGTTGTGCAGGTGCAATGGCCAAGTGGTTAGGGCAGCGGATTCACGGTTTCAA
Organism: Octopus bimaculoides; assembly: GCF_046866305.1. NCBI lineage: Eukaryota > Metazoa > Mollusca > Cephalopoda > Octopoda > Octopodidae > Octopus > Octopus bimaculoides. Next base: position 114,590,620 of record NC_142932.1, on the reverse strand, counting down.
TTCCAGGACCTGTCGTTGTGAGTGTTTATTGAGCAAAAACAACTGCATCTCCACGACGCTCCGGCGGGGGATGGTGGTGAACCCTGCTGTATTCTCTCACCACAGCTTTCTCTCACACTTTCTTCCTGTTACTGTTGTGCCTGTAATTCAAAGGGCCAGCCTTGTCACGCTGAATCTCCCCGAGAACACGTGTCTGTGGAGTGCTCAGCCACTTGCACGTTAATTTCACGAGCAGGCTGTTCCGTTGATCGGATCAACTGGAACCCTCGTCGTCGTAACCGACGGAGTGCCACGAATATCTGGCTATCTATCAATCTGTGTGTGTGGAACAAGGACCTTTCTCCTTTCCTGTCTGCCAAATTACTTAGCAACCCCACTATGCTAGTAGCACGAAAAAAGCACCGGGTACAATTGTAAAATGGCTGGCATCCAGCCTTAGAAAGCTGGCGTGGAGCGCGAGGCAATTCTGTGGGTCACGGGTTCCTGTCAAACCGTCCAACTCATGCCAGCGTGGAAAACGGACGTTAAATGATGTATATTGAGGTCGAATATGTTTGTGTTTATTTAACTTACCCTGAATATGATAGTTACGTTGGTACTACTAAAGCAGCGCGGACCCGAACGCGCAGTCGCGCGTCCGCGTTAACTAGTCTTGAGTAGTCGATCCTAACCCTAACCCTAACCCGCGTGTGCAAATGAATACGTGTTTAGGGTTAGGGTTAGGATCGACCACTCACGACTAGCTAGCGCGGACGCGCGACTGCGCGACCGGGTCCGCGCTGCTTTAGTGGTACCGTTAAGTTTTGTCCACATAGCTTTAAAACTTTAAATTTTAAAAATTTTTCTACTGTATTATTCTCATTGATAAAGTGTATCATTTTATACTCATAATCATCTCAGGTATCCCAGAATTTTTTTCTTCTTTTTTTTTTACCATATACTGGACTAAGTGGCATAAATACATTATCTCTTCAGCAATGTAATGTGATTGACGTGAATTGCCAAAAACCGGCTTTTGAAAATTGTCCCAGTTTCAGCTCACCGGAAGTTAACCACCTCTTTCTCTCTCCCTCTCTCTATCTAACTATTCCTGTATATATATATATATATATATATATATTTAGATAGATATAATATATAGATATAATATATATATATAGATATAATATATATATATATATATAGATATAATATATATATATATATATATATATATATATATATATATATATATATATATATATATATATTATGTTCAGTTATAATAAAAACGATTTTACATTAATCTGAATTACTCTATACTTTTGTAGAGTTCAAATTTATTCTTAAACAAGAAGACAGCAACTTCGCGGTTTTGGCCAATTAGCCATCGTATATAAATGTATATATTAAGCTATCGTATATAAATGTATGTGTGTGTGTTTGTTTTGTGATGCAAATGGGGAAGTAGAACTCAAAAGTACGTTTTTTTTTTTTTTTTTTTTTTTTTTTTTTTTTTTTCTTCATTTTAAGTTAGAGCTGCCAATTTCTGTCGATTATTAATAAAAACGGGGCTAATGCAGATTCGCACCTCACCTTGAAAAATGCATTTTTCTGAAAAAGTTTATTCGGATTCCTAGGTTTTATATGTTGGAGATTACGGACATGCGGAAAAAATTTTTCTCGAAATATTAAAATCCCGCCCCTCAACCTACCCTCTCCCCACACCCAATTTTAAATCTATTGTTGTATATTGAAGCGTGGAAATTTCATTAAAGCAGGTATGTGACGTGGGAAAATATTGGGATTTTAACAACAATATCGAAACAATAGTTTCTACATTTTAACCAAATGAACATAGAAAGTGCACTTTACATACCTGCTTTAATGAAATTTCCACACTTTAAAATTGGGGTGGGGGTTAAAATTTTGAATCTTTTTTTCTTTTTTTTTTTTGCATATCCCTAATCTCCGACGTGTATAACCTAGGAATATGCGTGCGCGTGTGTGTATACATATGTAAAATATCAACCAGGAGAATTGAGTGAGCTATTAGTTTTATTACGTGTGTGTGTGTACCTGAGGCTAACGGCTTGTTCTCCAGTATTGATTTTTTACATTAGCAGGAAGCTACCAATCTCTCTATGAGAGTTATATTTGTCGATTAAATCATCTTCAATATATTCTAACGACTGACTTCAGAACCGATCGAAAGCTATGTCGGTCCCGCGGGATTTGAATGTTGGGTGACAACTTTTTGTTACTGCGTGGCATTTGTTCCCCCGTAGTATTAACTCTTCAAAGGTCAAGTTGGCAAACGGTAGGGCTCTGGTCCAAATAACTTGCGATAGCTGACTTAAATAAACAGTTTTCTATGTGGTCGCTAGACTTGCTAGAAATGGTAGCCAAACCACATTAAAATTACATTCCACTTTCTTGAAAGAAAAACTGAAGGGTACATAAAATAGTAAAGTATTAGATACATTATGTCCGAAAATAATATGAGATGGTCGTTGCTGGAACGCGGTTGATCATTGATCGATTTGATCAGAGTAGATTGACTTGGGCTTAAACAACTGCTGAGCCATGTTATTCTTGATTGAACAGAACTAATGATCAAACGCATTCCAGTCATGACTAACCCGTCTTCTTTACGGGTATCTGGGACTACGCTATGCAATGTGCTCCTTTCGCTTCAAGGACAGCAGAGATTGGATTTGGTGAATATTTAGCTGGCGTTTCCATTAGGCTGAACAATTACATGGAGACTCCACTCAACTCTGCACATGTGTGTGTGTGTGTGTGTGTAGCATTTATTTCAGATTCGTCCCCATGGACATCATCATCATCATCAACATCAATGACCATATGTCTTTTCTGTAGCCAGTCCTCACCTGTCTCCAAGTGAGGTAATATTTCCTATTGCTGGGCTTGTTTTACTATATAACAGTGGTTCCAAAAGTGGGCAGTATTGTCCCCCTGGGGGAGGGGGTGGAAAGTTCTAAGAAAAGTGGGGCGATAATGGGGTAGCGATTCATGTAATAACGGGGGTGGATTATTTATTAACGTTGATGTATATGTAATAATTCACACACATAAATTAATGAGTGAGAGTTAATCGTTAATACTCTGTATGATAAAGAGCCCAGAAAATATGTTGTAAAAGGCATTACTTGACATTCTTTCAATTCTTTTGGAGGGGTTTTTCTCAGCCATGTTTTAACCAAGGACCCCGTTGATACCTATTGAATGAACTGGACCCTCAGAGCCAAATGATGCTTAGAAATCCTATTATATCTTTATTATCAAATATTATTAGGGATTGTATAAAAAAATTGGTTGGAATGTTTTATGTATTGTAGAAGTGATGCCAGTTTATTGGAAATAAATTTTAGCAATGAAATCTTAATTAGACTCTCAAGGGTCATATCTGATTGAGAATCACTGTTTTAAAGAAATTTTTGTAGAATTATCCAGATAAATACTTTCCACATTGGCACCACAATAAATGTCAACTATCCTAAAATATGTTGAAGAATTATTAATTTGACTACATCAGACAGGACTAACCTTTTCTCAGGAAGTGGGTCACACGAGGCACATGGCTCATTATCAAACAGGTCACACTACTGAAAAAAAGGTTCAAGGTAATTTTTTTTTGTTGGGGATGTCCTTCAGAAAGTCCTACTGGTTGCCAATAACTGCACTCTAACTGTGAAGGGAACCTGTGGTAGAGGTAGACCCGGGAAGACATGGGACAAGGTGGTGAAGCATGATCTTTGAACTTTGGGCCTCACAGAGGCAATGACTAGTGACCGAGACCTTTGGCGATATGCTGTGCTTGAGAAAACCTGTCAAGTCAAGTGAAATCATAGTTGTGGTTGAATCTAGTGTCATGTAACTGGCACCCGTTGGCACATAAAAAGCACCTTTTGAGTGTTAGGCGTCACAGAGGCAAAGTGGCCAATGCTGGTGGCACGTGAAAAGCTCCTTTAGAGTGTTGGGCCTCACGGATGCAATGACAAGTGACCGAGACCTTTGGCATTATGTCTTGCTTGAGAAGAAGACCCATTGAGCCATGTAAAATCGCAGTCATGGCAGATACTGGTGGCATGTCTGTCTTTTTGTCTGTCCTTACGTTCTGAGTTCAAATTCCACCAAGGTCGACTTAGCCTTTCATCCTTTCGTGGTCGATAAATTAAGTACCAGTTATGTACTGGGGTCGATGTAATCGACTTAATCCCTTTATTTGTCCCCTCTATGTTTGCCCCTTGTGGGCAATAAAGAAATAAGATACTGGTGGCATGTAAAAGTACCCATTACACTCTCGGAGTGGTTGGCATTAGGAAGGGCATCCAACCATAGAAACCATGCCAAATCAGACTGGAGTCTGGTGCAGCCTTTCAGCTTGCTAGCCCTGGTCAAAACTGTCCAACCCATGCCAGCATGGACAACAGATGTTAAATGATGATGATGATGAAAAATAGTTCTACTAATACACTAGTATTAGTAGAATTCCTTAATTTATGAGGTCTAAATGTCTCTGCTTGAATCTTCAAATTAAACTTAATATAGTCAAGAAAACTAAGAAAGCAGAGAGCATTTTGTTAAAGCCTTGGGAATACCGCTTTCAAGTCAGCAGATGTAAAAAAAAAAAAAATGCAACAAAAGTGTAGGTTATTGTTCTTAAATTCTTCCTTCCACTTGCTCAAGGGGAAAAGCCATCATGTACAGCTGATGTGAAGAATTTTTCAGGATTAGCATTTGTAAATTTTTGAAATTCTTTATATTCATTTCAGTTCTTAGACCCATTGCTGAAATACGGGAAAATATTTCTGGTTAACTCTGCAAAATAATGTCACTCAGTGTTGGCTTTTGAATTACACAAGTGCAATGAGTGCTAATGAGACACCAGACCATCATCATCATCGTCGTCGTTTAACGTCCGCTTTCCATGCTAGCATGGGTTGGACGATTTGACTGAGGACTGGTGGACCAGGAGGCGACACCAGGCTCCAAACCCTTTCATCACTTTATTTCTGTTGAAACTCAGTAATTTTGTTCCTATTAATTTTGAAAATAACAAAGAATTTAATAAAATAACTTTCTCATTATTAAGATGGTGTTTTTTAAGGCAGCGAGCTGCCAGAATTGTTAGCATGCTTGACAAAATGCTTAGCGGTATTTCGCCCATCGCTATGTTCAAATTCTGCCGTGGTTGACTTTGCCTTTCGTCCTTTCAGGGTCGATAAATTACCAGTACCAGTTGCGTACTGAGATTAATCTAATTGATCTATAGCAGAAAGGATTATTAAAATGGTGTTTGGAACAGAAATTAATCTGAAATCTGAAAAGGAAATCTACCTTTCCTTTTAAATTTGCAGCTATGTCCCAACATAAAGCACCCAATACACTCTGTAAAGTGATTAGTGTTAGGAAGGGCATCCAGCCATAAAAAATATGCCAAAGCAGACAACAGAGCCTGGTGCAGCTTTCCGTTTTGCCCACTCCGATCAAACTGTCCAATCCAATCCAGCGTGTGAAACACCGGGGTCGATGTAATCAACTAGTCCTCTCCCCAAAAATTTCAGGCCTTGTGCCTTTAGTAGAAAGGATTATTACCATTATTTTTAAGGCAGTAAGCTGGCAGAATTGTTAGTGTGCTGGGCAAAATGCTTGGCAGCATTTTGTCTGTTTTTATGTTTTGAGTTCAAATTCCACCAAGGTCAATGTTGCCTTTCATCCCTTTGAGGTCGATTAAATAAATACCAGTTAAACACTGGGGTTGATGTAATTGACTTATCACCTCCCTGAATTTGCTGGCCTTGTGCCAAAATTTAAAACCATTGTTGTTGTTGTTAGTGTCATTATTTTCTTGCATCAGGATGTACTTCTGAGATTTCCATAATACATCCTGTATATTATAATCTTATCATTTCCTTTAGTTCTTTATTTTTAAAACTCTTCTTGCTTGTGGTTAACTGACATGAAATACATCAATTTGTTTATCATGCATTTTTGTGTACATTTAATATATTTCTCCCTCATTCTTTCTCTCTGTATATAAACATGTTCGCATACATGTGTATATGTCTATTTGGGCAATATATTTATGATTCCTTTGAGCAAATAGGCTACAATGAAACTGATAGTCACCGTACTTGTATACTTCTGGTTGTGAACAAATTTCATCTATCCTCATTACTCTATTGCCAGACTGCTATACAAGACAAGTTGATTTCCGCCAGACTCCATTTCAATATGGTGTGGAGAGAAAATATTCAAATGACAAAGTATTGGATTACCTACCAAATCACGTGCTCAGATATTCTGCATTTAATAGTTTGTACTTACCGTTGTTGAGAATAGGTACCACATCTCCTGAGAGTGTTGCTTACAACAGATTGGCATCATATCCATGAGTTTATCATTCTTTTGCTCAACACTGTAGAATCTGAAGATAAGCCGCCAGTCTGGCACGCTGCTGAAATTTCTAGGAATAAATTAACCACTGTTGGGTTGTGGAATTATCTAAATCTGTAGACTCTTCATTCATTTAAAGTATGAGAAGACAAGTTGAAAGTTAAATAAACAAACAAATAAGAGATTCAGCAGATGATTCTAACAAAATATTTTGTCGTATTTTGTTTCAGTATCAATTTCAGTTTTGAATTCAAATTAACTTTGCCTTTCACACTTCTAAAGTTGATAAAATATGTATCAGAATAAATGATATATGTAATGCTGGTGGTATCCCAGCATGGCCACAGTCCAGTGAGCTGGAACTAGTAAAAGAATGAACAGAACAAATGCAAGGATGAGGTGCTTGATTTAAACCGTTAGCATTTAATTCTTTGACTGCATAATTACATTTCATGGTCATTCCTGTAATAATATTAATTATCTACCCCAAAAATATGGAATTGATATTTTCTGCTTCTGCAGTACTTTTTCAGCATCCACCATGGAAAGTATTTAAGTCTTGCTCTATGAAGAGATATCTGATGAAACGTATAAAAACATTTACAAAATCTGAAAGATTGTCTTTTATAAAAACTGTATCTAGAAATATTTTCACTTTTTACAGCATAAGGAAGGTGTCTTTTTGGGTTGTTTTTTGTTTTTTTTTTTCCAAAGCCATGGAGTATAGCCACTTTCCACAGTTAATGGTTATGAAATTTTGAATGGACATTTCCACTTTCAGCATTCAAAGATTTAAACCAGCTATTGTTGTTGTTGGCACTCCGTCGCTTACGACGTCGAGGGTTCCAGTTGATTCGATCAACGGAACAGCCTGCTCGTGAAATTAACGTGCAAGTGGCTGAGCACTCCACAGACACGTGTACACTTAACGTAGTTCTTGGGGATATTCAATGTGACACAGTGTAACAAGGCTGACCCTTTGAATTACAGGCACAACAGAAACAGGAAGCAAGAGTGAGAGAAAGTTGTGGTGAAAGAATACAGAAGGGTTCGCCACCATCCCCTGCCAGAGCCTCGTGGAGTTTTAGGTGTTTTTGCTCAATAAACACTCACAACGCCCAGTCTGGGAGTCGAAACTGCGAGTCTACTGCCCTAACCACTGGGCCATTGCACCTCCACAAACCAGCTATATCCAGCCCAAATATCCTCCTATTTCATGTTAAAACAGCCAACTCTGGCCTTTCATTACCAACTCTACAATGTCATTCTAAAAATAAGGAACTGCATTATCAACATCTCAGAACTATAGGATAATGCATGAATAATTCAAAACCTTGTGGATAAATAAGCAGAACATTTGACAGATTAATCTGAATGCTGGAGGATTAAACTTCATTCCTCTCTCCTGATCATGAAGTTTCTCTTGACACTTGTGCAAAATACAGCTCAACAGCTTGAAGAGAAGGGACTGTATAGTTTGAAGGTGTGTAACATCTTCATCTATGTTGGAATTCCAACAGTTTTAGAATTGGACGTGGCTCTGCTTAACCCAAGTTTTTATAAGAAAAAAAAAAGTAAATCAAACACAAGTTATAAGTGCAAGCATGGCTGTCTGGTTAAGAAGTTTGCTTCCCAACTACATGGCTTCAGGTTCAGTTTCAGTGCACAGCACCTTTGACAAATATCTTCTATATAGCCCAGGGCTGACCGAATCCTTGGGAGTGGATTTGTGCGATGGAAAATGAAAGAAGCTTGTCGTATAATATGTGTGCTTGTGTCTCTTTGTCTTGTTACCGCGTGATTGTTGTAAAAGGATGATTGATATTCATTTCCAATATTCTGTGAAAGCATTTCTGGCCACGAGGAAGTATGGACCTTGCCTGGAAATAGGTGAGGGTTGACAAGAGATCCAGTCATAGAAATCTGCCTCCATAAACTCTGTCTGACCCATGGGAACATGGAAAAGTGGACATTAAAATGATGATGATGATTGGTGGTGGTGGTAGTGGTTCTTTTTCTTCTTCTTACTACTGCTACTACTACTACTACTACTACTACTACTACTACTACAAAGAATGCCTGCTATGATCAATCTGAGCAACACTTTGAAAAGTTTTTGTTATTGTCAACATTAACCATGTTTGTTTAGTTGCTGAAGTGACAGAAATGAACTGTCTGTGTAATTTAACAGCAAGATTTTCTCTTAATAGTAAATTAAATTTCATTTACAATACAAACATTACCAATACTACATACTTAACGAATGTGTTGTTTGAATGCCATGTGCTGCAATATATTGTCTGGGGAAAAAACCCTTTAAAGATGTGTAGGTGCAGGAGTGGCTGTGTGGTAATTAGCTTGCTTACCAACCACATGGTTCCCTGTTCAGTCCCACTGTGAGGTAACTTGGGCAAGTGTCTTCTACTATAGCCTCGGGCCAACCAAAGCCGTGTGAGTGTATTTGGTAGACGGAAACTGAAAAAAAGCCCGTCGTATATATATATATATATATATATATATATATATATATATATATATATATATATATATATATATATATATATATGTGTGTGTGTGTGTGTGTATGTGTTATATATATGTGTGTGTGTGTGTATATGTTTGTGTGTCTGTGCTTGTCCCCTGACATTGCTTGACAACTGATGCTGGTGTGTTTACGTTTCCATAACTTAGCGGTTCGGCAAAAGAGACCGATAGAATAAGTACTAGGCTTACAAAGAATAAGTCCTGGGGTTGATTTGCTCGACTAAAGGCAGTGCTCCAGCATGGCCACAGTCAAATGACTGAAACCAGTAAAAGAGTAAAAGACAGGATGATCATGTCTGGAACATCTTTGGTCATAGATCTGCTTGATCAGGGCTAAGCCCATGTTAACAACACCTGTATTCCAAAACACTTTCCACATCATAAGTAGTCTACAGACAGAACGCTTCATTGGTTGCATGCATGATTACACCAACTGCAACAGTTGCAAAAATCTGCAATTCCTGCTTGCAACCTGTTCTAACTTGTTGTTCATTGCAACATCCTAGAATTTGTCATCACTTTCAAGCACCTTGATCCAGACTAACACAGATTCTCCACTGATCCAGACTAACACAGATTGTGGGTGCATGCACATATACACTGAGTTTAGATCCTGGTGAGACTAAAGAATGATCTATAGGTGTTTAGGATCTATGGAGGGAGCTTAAAAGTTCAGCTAACATCCTTCGTTGCTAAAGACATGTTTGAACGTGACTGAGTAGAGTGAAGTTATTGTACTCTAATACAATATCTGATTGGAAAGTGTGTTTGTGTATTAGAGAGACAGATAAAGAAATAATCTGCTAAATAGTATTAGTATTCTGACTGTACTTTAGCATTTGTCATAATAGCAGCTGGTGTGCAAAGTTCCTCTCTTGTTAGGCTGCCATTCGTTTTTTTTTGTTTTTTTTTTTCTGATGTAAACAGATCCAGTGTCAGCATTGTAAACCACTAAATTACAGGAGCCGATGAAGAAGCCTCTATATGCTTAGCTGATGTGTGACGAATCCCTGCAAAATCTCCTTCAAATCGTATTTTGCTGACATTACAAAGCATGGGGAACATTAGATAATGTAGTACAACATTATCTGAGGTTTTTTTGGGGTTTTTTTGCATTGTAAGATCTTTTATCTTTTACTTGTTTCAGTCATTTGACTTCGGCCATGCTGGAGCACCGCCTTTAGTCGAGCAAATCGACCCCAGGACTTATTCTTTGTAAGTCTAGTACTTATTCTGTTGGTCTCTTTTGCTGAACCGCTAAGTTACGGGGACGTAAACACACCAGCATCGGTTGTCAAGCGATGTTGGGGAAACAAACACAGACACACAAACATATACACACACATACATATACACACATATATATATATACATACGACGGGCTTCTTTCAGTTTCCATCTACCAAATCCACTCACAAGGCTTTGGTCGGCTCGAGGCTTTAGTAGAAGATACTTGCCCAAGGTGCCATGCAGTGGGAATGAACCCGGAACCATATGGTTGGTGAGCAAGCTATTTACCACACAGCCACTCCTGCACATTTAAATTTTTTTTTTTTAGAGGTATGTAAGACTACAAGTTTGCCATAGTCAGTCCCAAGTCTGGTTGAGAAAGGAAGAGAGTGGTAGGTGGTATAGGGTTAGCATCAATGCCATTATCAATTTTCTACTCTGCTAATCTGTCAGTCCATCATTTTTGTGCTAGAGAACAAGCAAGAATATTTCTTGTTCTTTATTTTGAATTCATTGGAACTAATACATGACACTAACAAGCAGCAAAGACTGCAAAATATTGCTATCTGTTATACTCATTCACTTCCAGGGCAATTTTGTTTCACCTGTCATTGAAGTATACTATGCTTTATTTTTAATGCTATACATCTTTAACCCTTTAGTGTTTAGATTACTCTGTTAAATGTAATAAATTTTCACTCAAATTGTTTTGAATGAATCATGCATTATCTTATAGCTTTGAGGTTTCAATGATGTGATTGTTAATTTTTAGAATGTCAATGTAGGTTAGGTGTGAGAGGCTGGATCTGGCCAGTTTCAATATAAAATATGTAGAATATTTGGGCTGGATATGGCCGGTTTAAACACTAAAGGGTTAAAGGGACTTTTCTTAGATGAAATACTGCAGCTGCTAGTGTTTAACAATACACATATATTAAGAATATATTAATAACGTCTACATTACTGAGCTGCTTCTAACACAAAATTTTAATTTTGTTCAAATACTTTTATTTTTAACAACCTTATCGATTTAATATCACATAAAAGTAGTTCCATCTCCTAGGAAGCCTGTAGAAAAAGCATCAACAGGCTTTATCTTCAATCTGTTAAAAGCAATATCTATTGTATGGTCATTAGTCCAGTACCTTGGACTAAATGACCATTACAGTCTTGTGCATCACTACAGATCACATATCATCATCATCATCATCATCATTTAACGTCCGCTTTCCATGCCAGCATGGGTTGGATGATTTGACTGAGGACTGGTGAACCAGATGGCTGCACCAGGCTCCAATCTGATTTGGCAGAGTTTCTACAGCTGGATGCCCTTCCTAATGCCAACCACTCCGAGAGTGTAGTGGGTACTTTTATGTGCCACCGGCACGAGGGCCAGTCACACGGCACTGGCAACGACCTCGCTCCAATGATTTTCTAACGTGCCACCAGCACAAGTGCTAGAAGGCTACGCTGGTAATGATTACACTCAAATGGTGCTATTTACGGGCCACTAGCACGGAAGCCAGACAGCTGCTCTGGCAATGTACATGCTTGGACAGTGCTGTTAGTGCTCCACTGGCGCAGGTGCCAGTCATTGTTCACATTTTTTGTTTAAAGTACCAAATTTCTTAATACATAAAAAATTATCTTTTTTGATTCTTGCCTGTAAGGACAAATCATAGCAGAACATTGTTATTGCTTATAAATGCTACTTGAAAAGATATGCAATAAATATTATGTGTCACTGCCTTGTTTATATAAAGGTTGACAAGATACATTTGCAAAGTGTTACTTGCTCTTTTAACTAACTGTAACCATTACCACTCCTTACTCTTTCCATGTGTCTCTTTGACATTTCATGATAAATTCCATATTGGATGATTAATATCAATTCATCTTTCATTCTCTGTCATCTCTCCAAAGAGTGCAAGTCTCCAGATGTTTACAGTAACAAAGAGGGATTGGATCTGTTACCCTTCTGCTCATTATCAAATACATTATCATTGATTGACTTCAAATATAATGAGCAAAACTAAGAAGGCTGTTTGTTATGTATACTCTTTTACTCTTTTACTTGTTTCAGTCATTTGACTGTGGCCATGCTGGAGCACCGCCTTTAGTCAAGCAAATCGACCCCAGGACTTATTCTTTGTAAGCCTAGTACTTATTCTATCGACCACTTTTTGCCGAACCACTAAGTTACGGGGGACGTAAACACACCAGCATCGGTTGCCAAGCGATGTTGTGGGGACAAACACAGGCACACAAACATAGCGTGGCCGTTGCCAGTACCGCTTGACTGGCCTTCGTGCGGGTGACATGTAAAAGCACCCACTACACTCTCTGAGTGGTTGGCGTTAGGAAGGGCATCCAACCCATGCTAGCATGGAAAGCGGACGTTAAACGATGATGATGATGATGATGATGATGATACATACATATATATATATATATATACATATATACGACAGGCTTCTTTCAGTTTCCATCTACCATATCCACTCACAAGGCTTTGGTCAGCCCGAGGCTATAGTAGAAAACATTTGCCCAAGGTGCCACGCAGTGGGACTGAACCCGAAACCATGTGGTTGGTAAGCAAGCTACTTACTACATGGCCACTCCTGCGCCTGACATTGTTTTGAAATAATCATGCATTATCTTATAACTTGAAGATTTCAATGATATGATTGTTTATTTTTAGAATGAGATTGTAAGATAAACGTAAGAGGCCAGATCAAGTTAGTTTGAACATAAAACAGGTAGGATATCTGGGCCTGATATGGAAAGTTTAAATACTAAACATTTAAGTGAAATATGTGAATTTACTTGCTTCAGTTTGTTTAGTAAGAAAACCACAACCAACGGTGACTTCATGGTTGAGTAGTTGAATTGAAAAAGAGATTTCCCGATGTATTTAAAGTATTTCTTGTGGTTCATGTAAATATCGTAAACAAACATTCAATCCATTCTCCTGCTTAGAGAATGTAAATATAGAATATAAATGAAAATATGTACAGTTGTACATTATATGCATTTAATCAGACATATGTGACCTGTGCCAACTATATTAGATAAGTATAAAAGTACTGACGATGAATGTAATTATATAAAAGGAAATACCACCAAGATGGAAACACTGTTTGTCTCTGAATCTGGAATATTTCTGTCCTCTGTTGCTAGAGAACTTGCCTTCTTTTGTTACGTCTTCTATTTTTTATTTGTTGCAGCCATGCTGGAGCACCATCTTCAAGAATTTTAGTCAAATGAATCGGCCCCACTTCTTATTATATTTAAGCCTGCTACTCATTCTGTCGGTCAGTTTTGCTGAACCGCTAGGTTACAGGGACGTAAACACACCGACATCAGTTGTCAAATGGTGGTGGGAGACAGACAGACACACACACACACACAAACATGACAAGTTTCTTTCAGTTTCCGTCTACCAAATCCACTCACAAGGCTTTGGTCGGCCCGAGGCTGTAGTAGAAGACACTTGCCCCAGGTGCCACGCAGTGGGACTGAACCCGGAACCATGTGGTTCATAAGCAAACTACTTACCACACAGTCACTCCTGCACCTTTTGTTTATAATATGTGAACATATATAAAGATGGAGGGTTGGAAATATAGACTAGCTCATGCACATACACAAATGTGTGTGTGTGTGTGCGTGTGTGTCATAATTTTAATGTCCACTTTTTTCATGCTTGCATGGATTAGCTGAAATTTGTTGGAAGAGAGTTTCTACTACTGGGTAACCTTTCCGTTGCCAACCCTAATCTGTTTCCAAGTAAAGTAACAATTGCTGGTGTCACATAAAAAGCACCAAGTGGTTGCTGTTAGGAATGGCATCCAGCTATAGAAACCGTGCCAAAATAGATAATTGGTGCAGCGCTCTGGCGTCCCAGCTTCTGTCAAACTGTCCAACCCATACCAGTATAGAAAATGGACTTTAAGTGATGATGGTGATGACAACGACCAGACATGTTTTTCATCGAAGACTAGAAATGAACAACACTGCTTGTATGATGGTAATGTCAAGACAAGGGAATACATAAACTACTCATGCATAAATATACATGATGTGCTTCATTCAGTTTCCATCTACCAAATCCATTCGCAAGGCTTTAGCTTGCCAGGGCTATAATAGAAGACACTTGCCCAAATGCCGTGCCACAGGACTGAACCTGATAACACACAGTTGAGAAGTAAGCTTCTTAATCTCAAAGTCGTGTCTACACCTATAAAATTAGATATAAAAAATCTGTTTCTGTGAAATTATATTTTCTTATCATCTTCTTATGAACTCAACTACTGAGATTATTATGAAAGTGATATCAGACATAAACACCGATATAAAACATGTTTGCTGATGGAAGTTGGACTGCATATACAAGTACTGTAATATATATTTATTTATTAATCAGTAACGAAGGTGTCTCGTCTATTGGCCTGATTCTTTTTTCTGTCTCAGATCTGTTCTTACAATGTCTAAACATCCATCTCGGTCTTCTTTAGTTTCACCAAACTTTTATAGATTAAGTCTTGCCAAGCATATCCTATGTATCATAACTAAATCAAAATTTTACTATAATAATTAATTGCAAACAAAAGATAATGCCTTCTTTCACAAAATGATATCTAGTATCAAGTCCTGCAGAACTTGCCAGACTAAATATGTGAAGCATTTTGTTTCATACATCTTCATTATGAGATTAAATTAGCTTTTCCTTTCAATCAACCAGTGTTCATAAAAAAATACTAGTCTATGTACTTTGCACTAAACAAAAGCTTTCTAGTAGAGACCATCTCCCCACCCCCCCACCCAGACATTACCAATAATAGTAGGGTGTAATTTGAGTGAGATGTGTATGCTATTTCTAGCAAGTTGAACTATCACATTGAAGCTGAAGTTACAACATTGGTTTTATCTGTTTAGAGTTTAAACCTATTTTAGAGATGAGGGATTCTGTTCATTATTTACATTGGACAGATATGTGTCCTCATCTTGTTTGTTGCTACTACAACATTTCAGGCTACTAACCCCAAGATTCTGAGTTCAATTCTAGGCAGTGCCTAAACGATGATGATGATGAATAATAAAAAATGCCCTGATGCAGTACCAGGCAGTGGCTCTCGTGGCTTCTGATCTTAACTGATTGGAAGTGTTATCATGTACATTGCTTTGTCTTGGTATAAAAGATGGGCTACAGCAAATATTCTGCTCAATATCACAAATTTGCTTGTCAGTTGTTTGACCTTAACCAGTTGAGCATGTCCCTTGGTGGCTGGAACCATGTGGTTGGTAAGCAAGCTATTTACCACACAGCCACTCCTGTGATGATTTATGTCAGAGTTGATTTTCCTATTGTCTTTTTCTGTTCTACATATTTTGTTTAGATCAAAATTAGATCAGTTTACATATTTAACTCTTTAGCATTTAAACCAGCCACACCTGACCAAAATATTCTACTTGTTTATGTTCAAAATGACCAAATTCAGCCACTCACGCATACCTTACAATGTCATTCTAAAAATAATCGCATCATCAAAATCTGAAAACTATGGGATAATGCAAGATTAATTCAAAATATTTGTCAGAATAATCTGAATGCTTATGGGTGAAATATAATTGACTGGAAGAATTCACATACAGATGCCATATGCATAAAAAATACTATCATCATCATCATCATCATCATCGTTTAACGTCCGCTTTCCATGCTAGCATGGGTTGGACGATTTGACTGAGGACTGGTGAAACCGGATGGCAACACCAGGCTCCAATCTAAATTTGGCAGAGTTTCTACAGCTGGATGCCCTTCCTAGTGCAAATTCTAAATGCTAACATATTTTAATGTTGCAAGTGAAAAACGGTTTCATATAATTAAAATTGATTTTGCAGCAAGGAGGAGAAATCCTAGGCTCTGTGGCTAGTGTTAATATTAATCTAATCAAGAGAAAAGAGTAAAGATTAAAATTTTAATTAAAACTTAAATTACATATGCAATGAATATATGCAAAACATCTTGAGATCTAATATAAATTTAATCTAATCTTTGGCAAGCATGATAGCAACTACAGACATGTTTCAGTTTTATTAAACTTCCTTGATGAAGTATAAATAGATTAGAATAATCAGTCTGACAGATATGGGTGCAGATATGGGTGCAGCTATGGTTGTGTAGTTTAGAAGTTCAATTTACAACTACATAGTCCTGTGGTCTTTAGAAGTTCAGTGTACAATCTTGTGGTTCTGTGTAGTTCAGAAGTTCAATTTACAACCACATGGTCCTGTGTTGTTCAGAAGTTCAATTTACAACCACATGGTCCTGTGTTGTTCAGAAGTTCAATTTACAACCACATGGTCCTGTGTTGTTCAGAAGTTCAATTTACAACCACATGGTCCTGTGTTGTTCAGAAGTTCAATTTACAACCACATGGTCCTGTGTAGTTCAGAAGTTCAATTTACAACCACATGGTCCTGTGTTGTTCAGAAGTTCAATTTACAACCACATGGTCCTGTGTTGTTCAGAAGTTCAATTTACAACCACATGGTCCTGTGTAGTATAAAAGATTTCTTCCTAACCACATAGTTTCAGGTTCAGTCTCACTGTGTGGCACTTTGGGCAAGTGTCATCTACTATATCTCCAGGCTGATCAAAGCCTTGTGAGGGGATTTGGTAGATGGAAACAGAAAGAAGTTTGTCCTTTGTAGGTATCTCCTTGCCTTGACATTGCATGATAGTTGCAAAAGATAGTCATACAAGCAGTGTCATTCGTTTCTGATATTCTGAAAATTCATGTCAGGCCATGGCAAAATATTAACTTGTTTGAAAACGAGTGAAGGTTGGCAATGGGAAGAGCACCTGGTTGTAGAAAATCTGCCTCAGTAAACATTAAAATGATGATGATGATGGTGATGAACCTAAGTTTAATCCCATTACACAGCAGCTTGGAGAAGTGCCTTCTACCATGACTTAAACTATACATAAATTTGTATGTGTGTGTGTGTGTATCTTTCAACAAAAGATGCAAATATTGAAAAAAAATTAATAAACCAGTATTTTCCAACGAACACCTTGGTGTATTTTATTTCATCTTAGCTACACAACAGATCAAGAAAATAAAATACAGGGGTTGTAGGATGATAGATATAATTGATTGTACCCTTCCCTCAAATTCAAGGTTTTATATCTATGTTATACATGAATAATACTTTCTACTATAGGTATAAGGCCTGAAATTTCGTGGGAGGATGCTAATCAATTACACCAGCCCTGGGACTCAACAGGTACTCATTTAATAGACCCCCTGAAACGATGAAAAGTAAAGTCGACCTTAGTGGAATTTGAACTCAAAATGTAAAGACAGACAAAATGCCGTCTTTACAGAGACATGTGAGATATTTGATAAATAATCTTAATGTTTCAACTTAAGAGGAAATCTGTTTGTTGTTATCGATAAAAGAAGTAGACGCTTGAAGTCTTTCCATCCACTTTATACAGCAGTAGCTTTCCTATTGTTAGCTCTTCACACAACGTCTATTAGTTCACCTTGATAAAAGGACTTCTTTGCACTACTTCCATTTAAGTACCAAAGCCATTCTTAATCTTGGTTCCAACAGCTATTGTCCATCTATTATTTATAGATCAGGAGAGTAGATTTTAGCAGCATTCTTCTAAAGACCCTACAGCACTTCTGGTGCACCTACTGCTCCTATAGATTAACAGATCTCTTGGGAAAGAGTTTGTCTGTACCAGCAATGGTGTGAAAACTTATAATATTAATAATTTATCTTAAAACCTAAGTGTGGTTTAAGTGGTTGACATTCCTTAAAAATTAATGCAGTGACTATAACGACAATACAAATTACATACACATGTAAATACACATTACATATATTAAATATATGATAAATGCATATATATATATATTTATATGTATACAGTAATCCCTCGACTATCGTGGGTGTTGTATTCCAAAACCTCCTACGATAGGTGAAAATCTGTGAAGTAGAAACAGTACTGTACTGTATATATTTTATATCATTTTTATAATTTGTATATATTTATTTTATTATAAATGCAAAACAATGCCACACACTCACCTCCTGAGTTTTGTTTTCCAGTCAAGTAAAACCAAAATCGTAGCTGTGGCCAGTGCCCCCTGACAGGCTCCCATTCTGGTGGCACGTAAAATGCACCATCCGAACATGGCCGATGCCAGTGCTCCCTGACTGGCTCCCATGCCAGTGGCATGTAAAAGGCAATATCCGAATGTGATCGATGCCAGGCCCGCCTGACTGGCTCTTGTGCTGGTGGCACATAAAAAGCACCCACTACTCTCGGAGTGGTTGGCATTAGGAAGGGCATCCACCTGTAGAAACATTGCCAGATTGGAGCCTGGTGCAGCCACTGGCTTTCCAGACCTCAGTCAAGCCGTCCAACCCATGCCAGCATGGAAAACAGATGTTAAACTTTGATGATGATATTTATGATTCTTTGTTTGCTCATCTATGATACACTACATATTTTCTTTTAATATATTTTAATTAATGTGTTATACAGTGCAGTACTGTACTCTATTTATTCATTTTAAGGTGGCATAAGGTGCAGCTTGGCATAAGTGTCATTGCAGGGGTCGCTGTCAGAATGCAAAGATCCAACACAGATACTGCAAAGCATCTCATCTAACACTCCAGCAGTTCCGTCATGATGGAGTCATTCAATAAATATCTCTTTTGTATAGGTTTTTGTTGTTTCTCCAATTTATTTCAATATCATTTTATGAAACTTCTCACATTACATTACCTCATCTCCCATCACCTACATACAACTTCGAATCTATGAGAGATGGTAAATTTAGTGATACGAACTGTTGGACACCAGCAAACACCCGACCCCTTTCTTCCTCTGTGCTTCTCTTTACCCTTTGTCTTTTGCTCGTTTCACTCGTCGGTCTGTGGCCATGCTACGGCACTACATTGAAGGGCTTAATCAATCATATCAACCCCACTACTGAATTTTTTTTTTAAGCCTGGCTCTTATTCCATTGGTCTTTTTTGCCAAACTGCTAAGTTATACAAACCACTTTGAGTTGTCAAACAGTCGTGGGACAGACACAATGACACACACATACATATAGATTTACATATGTATGGTCCAACACATGCCAGCATAGGAAACAGATGTTAAATGATGATGTGAGTGGGTGTGACTTTAGGTGCAGATGTGGCTGTGTGGTAAAAAGTTTACTTCCCAACCACATAGTTCTGAGTTCAGTCCTACTGTATGGCAGCTTGAGCAAGTGTCCTCTATTATAGCTACAAGCCAACCAAAACCTTGTGAGTGGATTAGGTAGATGGAAAGTGAAAGAAGCCTGTCGTGTGTGTGTTTGTCAATCATCATTATCCTGTGTTTTAAATCTGGATTTTGTCCCCGTTAACGGGGTGGTCGGATCTACCTAAATGCCATAGCAACCAAGGGCTTTGGGCTGGCTCCTTTGCTATCATGAGGCTTTTTTGGAGCTGGACTTTCTATGGGGGGCATGCCCTTGCTTACCCCCAACCTCAGTTTCTAGACTTGAGTGATCCCGAGACCAAGGCCTCTACCATGATTTTTAAGAAATGTGGTGGAAAACTAGTTCAGGAAGGCAGGGACACTACTCACTGAGACCCTTTTCGTGTGTGTGTGTATATATTTATATATACATGAAATCGTAGTCATGGCATGTAAAACCACCCATTACACTCTTGGAGTGGTTGATGCTAAGAAGGGCATCCAGTCATAGAAACCTTACCAAACCAGACTGGAACTTGGTGCAGCTCTCTGGCTTGCCAGTTCCTGTCAAACCTTCTAACCCATGCCAGCATGGAAAGCAGGTGCTAAACGATGACAGTGACAGTGGACTTCCACACAGTTTCCATGCTATGGGACTGAACCTGAAGCCATCTGGCTGCAAATCAAGCTTCTTAACCACACAGCCATGCTTGTACCCATACGTAATATTTCTTCTCTAAATTGTTGAGCATTTCAGAGTCCGGGTAAGCGCCTGCTGACCTGAATTTCTGACCCAGTTTCAATTCCAAGTTGTATTTATTTCACTTCGCTTAACCGTTAATGTCCCTGCAAAAGCATGAATGTTACACAATCTCATTTTACTTCCTCTTCAAATATTCCAAGCTCTGAGCCAAGTTAATTAATCAATATTTCATCTCTAAGGCTAAAAGAACAATTTTCAATCAAGCGTGAACTCTCTGTATTAGCATGTGTGGTTGAGTGTACATGTGTGCATGTGTTGCTGAACACAAAATGCTCGTGTTGAATCTTAAATTTATTTAAAAGCAATTACTAATATTTGTTTTGTTTTTTTTGTTTTAGAGAGTATCTTTAAATTCTTTTTTTTTTTTTATTGCAACAATTACGCTCTTTTTTTTAAAAAACAAAATAAAATGTACCGATATAAATCCTCATTTACTTGTACAAAACAGAACCGCTACACTACTATTAGTATCATGTTTATTTCCAAAAATTATTATTATTGTTTATTTATTTTTGTTAAATACACGTTTGGATTATTGGTCCATTGAAGGGATTAATAAGATCTAATCATTTCTGCATTGAAATATGGATTGGCAAACTTAATATTCATTTTCATGTATTGTAAATTCTACATGGCTATACAATATATATATTTATAGGCACAGGGAACGGCTGTGTGGTAAGAAGCTTGTTTGCCAATAGCATGGTTCCGGGTTCAGTCCCACTGTGTGGCACCCTGGGCAAGTGTGTTTTCTACTATACCAACAGGCTGACCAAAGCCTTGTGATTGGATTTGGTAGACAGAAACTGAAGCCCTTTGTATCTATGTATATGTGTCTTCGTGTCTGTGTTTCTCCCACCACCACCACCACCACACACACACACATACACACACACTGCTTGACAACTGGTGCTGGTGTGTTTACATCCCTGTAACTTAGCGGTTCGGCAAAAGAAACAATTAGAATAGATATCAGGTTTTAGGAAAAAAATAAGTACTGGGGTTGATACATTTGACTAAAAATTCTTCAAAGTGTTGTCCCAGGATGGCTGCAGTCTAATAACTGAAGCAAGTAAAAAATTACAGATTAATATATATATATATATATATATATATATATATATATATATATATGTGTGTGTGTGTGTGTGTGTGTATGTATATATATATTTGTATGTGTGTATATATATGTATGTATATATGTGTGTGTGTATATATATATATCATCATCATCATCATCATCATCGTTTAACGTCCGCTTTCCATGCTAGCATGGGTTGGACGATTTGACTGAGGACTGGTGAAACCGGATGGCAACACCAGGCTCCAGTCTGATTTGGCAGAGTTTCTACAGCTGGATGCCCTTCCTAACGCCAACCACTCAGAGAGTGTAGTGGGTGCTTTTACGTGTCACCCGCACGAAAACGGCCACGCTCGAAATGGTGTCTTTTATGTGCCACCCGCACAAGCCAGTCCAGGGGCACTGGCAACGATCTCGCTCGAAAATCCTACAGGAGCCAGTCAGGCGGTACTGGCAACGGCCACGCTCAAAATGGTGCATCTCATGTGCCACCCGCACAAGAACCAGTCCAGGGGCACTGGCAACGATCTTACTTGGCTTGCCGGGTCTTCTCACGCACAGCCCATTTCCAAAGGTCTCGGTCCGTAGTCATCGCCTCGGTGAGGCCCAATGTACGAAGGTCTTGCCTCACCACCTCAGCCCAGGTCTTCCTGGGCCTACCTCTTCCACGGGTTCCCTCAACTGTTAGGGTGTGGCACTTTTTCACGCAGCTATCCTCCTCCATTCTCACCACATGTCCATACCAGCGCAATCGTCTCTCTTGCACGCCACAACTGATGCTTCTAATGTTCAGCTTTTCTCTCAAGATACTTACACTCTGACGGGTATTCACATTGACATTACACATCCAACGGAGCATACTGGCTTCATTCCTTGCGAGCTTACGTATGTCCTCAGCAGTTACAGCCCATGTTTCACTGCCATGTAGCATGGTTGTTCGTACGCATGCGTCATACAGTCTGCCTTTTACTCTGAGTGAGAGTCCCTTTGTCGCCAGCAGGGGTAAGAGCTCTCTAAACTTTGCCCAGGCTATTCTTATTCTAGCAGCTACACTTTCAGCGCACCCACCCCCACTACTAACTTGGTCGCCCAGATAGCGGAAGCTATCGACTACCTCTAGTTTTTCACCCTGGAATGAGATAGAAGTTGTTTCCTGTTTGTTTGCAGTCTTTATTGCACCTGAACATCTGCCACAAACAAAAACTAACTTGCTAGTTAACCTGCCTTTGATGTTGCTGCACCTCTTATGTGTCCATAGCTTGCACCGGGTACATCTTATAGAGTTACTACCTACTCCTTTTCTACATACTGAGCAGGGCCATCTACCTGGTTTTAGCTAGGTTGACTCTAAGGCCCTTCAGTTCTAGACCTTGCTTCCACACCTGAAACTTCTCCTCTAGTTCTGATAGTGACTCCGCAATTAGGGCAAGGTCATCAGCATAGAGGAGCTCCCAGGGGCAACCTGTCTTGAACTCCTCTGTGATTGCCTGGAGGACTATGGTAAATAATAGGGGGCTGAGGACGGAACCTTGGTGGACCCCTACCTCTACCCGGAATTCATTGCTGTACTCATTTCCAACCCTCACCTTACTGGCCGCATCTCTGTACATGGCTCGCACAGCTCTCACTAGCCATTCTTCTATCCCAAGTTTCCTCATTGACCACCAGATAAGGGATCGGGGGACCCTGTCAAAGGCTTTCTCCATATGTGTGTGTATATATATATCTGTGTGTATTTATATGTATGTGTGTGTGTATATATATGCATGTGTGTGTGTATATATATGCATGTATGTGTTTGTATATATATATATTCCATTACTTCTGAATGTTTTCTTGTTCATCCTAGTAGCTGTTTTACTTTATTGCATGTGTATGATTAAGATAATGTTGTTAAATTTGACATTCAATTTCCATAAATCAACTAGTGTATATTTTTTTTTATTCCAAATTCTTCCTTTTTTTTTTTTTAAATACTATTTTTCAATTGGACATTATTTCTAAAATGAAAATGAAACACACAGACACGAGCACGTACACACTCGTATAATGTTTGTTACTGTATTATTCGAGATTGATATTTAAATATGAGTCGCAGCAAAGCCTTCTGGTAATAATTTTTTTTTTTTTTAAATATTGATAACTCATTAAAAAAAACAAAGAAAGAAATAAAATTTAACCATTTTTATCAGTTTTCAATTATCATATTGGTTGGCAGTTAGAACAGCAGTAATAGTTCACCATTTCACTGGATGGATTCTGTGACCCAGTTTCAAATCTCATCTGAAATGCCTTCATCTTGCTGCATTAATGGACCTTACAAAAGGTCCATTAATGCCATGACTTTCCATTCTCTCTTCTAACTTTTGGGCTTCATGTTTAAAGCTTTCATTGTTTTTGTTTCTGCTGTTTCAGAAATGTAAAACATGCAGCCATGGATATGAAGTTTTGGTATTTGTAGGAATTGATGGAATGGTATTATTGATTGGCTGTTTTCATCTCTGCTTGTGTGTGTGTGTGTGTGTGTAAATGAACTACCTTGCTTAAAACTATGGCTATTGTTAAATATTTCTTTTGTCTTAACATAATTTTTTTTTTAACCGACTTTAGTTACATTCCTTTTAAGACAACCCCCCCCCCCCCCGTTAATCAAATGACCATTGTCCATCCCTTTCTTTATTACTA
Source organism: Octopus bimaculoides (assembly GCF_046866305.1). Taxonomy (NCBI): domain Eukaryota; kingdom Metazoa; phylum Mollusca; class Cephalopoda; order Octopoda; family Octopodidae; genus Octopus; species Octopus bimaculoides. Next base: position 114,566,635 of record NC_142932.1, on the reverse strand, counting down.
TTCCTTATATTTTCTCCCCTACCCCCTCTTCTTCTCTTTCCTGCTAACCTCTATTTCTGTCATACTCTTGCAACCTCTATCCACTGATTCTGATTCTTCTGTTGTCATTCTATCCCCTCTTCTTTTCAACTTCTCAGTTTGAGTGAACAAGTACATTCTACTCTCACTAATTACCAAGGCTCCTTTAGTGCTAGCAGCACAGAAAAATGCACCCAATACATAGTGGTTGGAAAATGGGTGGAGACAGTGTCAGGTCAAAAGAATCCTTTAGACTTATCAAAGAAATGACAAATTCTTCTCTAATGTCATGATAAAATGTTGTTGTTGTTGTTGTTTGTTCCTTCTCGAGCCATGCCTGGCTCATAAGGGCTGGTTTCTCAGTTTCATTGACATATAGGTTCCCCACCTGGGTAGGACACCAGTCCATCACAGATGGGCTGCTAGATGCAGGAGGAAAGAGAGAAAGTTGTGGCGAAAGAGGCAGAAGTTTGCATCCTCTTTTACCAGAGTCATGTGGAGCTTTGATGTTTCACTCATAAACACACACATCGCCTGGTCTGAGATTCAAACCCGTGATCCCTCAACTGCGAGTTTGCTGCTCCAACCACTAGGCCATGTACCTCCAGACCATGATAAAATATATGCTGTACAAATAAGTAGAGACATTGTAGGGTTGAGAAGATTCTTTGGCCTTGTTGAGGACACAACATCTCTAGTGTTGGTGCCATAATAAAACATTTGTCTTTGAAGTGGTTAATGAACAAATAGAGACATCATAGAGTGATGAAGGCCCTCTTTAGCCTTGCTGGGGAATCCAAGCTAAAAATGAAACACACAAGCAAGATGTGGTCCTCTGGTTTGACTTGGAGTGCAGTAACTCCAGATAAGAGTTCAGTTTGTGACAGCTTGTCCAACCCATACCAGGACAGAACATCATCATACATTTCCTATGCTGGCATGGGTTGAACAGTTTGACTGGAGTTGATAAGGTGGCACCAGGTTCCATTGTCTGTTCTGGTATTGTTTCTTTGGCTGGATGCCCTACCTAATGCCAACCACTTTATAGAATGTACTGAGTGCTTTTCATATGACAGCAGCATCAGTGGTTTTATGGCATAAAATAATAATAATAACAATAACTACAATTAACAAGTGTTTTGGTATTGAATTCTGGGATTGCATTGCTTTGTTTAAGAGAATTTGAGTTCAGTGCTAAAAAACAGAAATAACTGAACTTTCTAGTCTAGCAGTGGTCTGCTTTTGGGCAGGCCCTCCAGCATTCTTTATACAACCTGGGAGGGTCCATACCCTCCTCTGCCACTATTCAGTAAGTTACTGGAACTTTGGCTATCATGGCTTGACTTGAGACAAATACTGGAGTGGCTTCCTGTTGCCTTCTCCAGGCAGGTGGAATTTGAACTCACAATGTCGAGAGCCGGAAGATATAGTGTAACTTTAGCTTCCTGTAATAATTATTTATTGAGGTGATGACCAGTATGTTTGACAACCTGTTTATTAAATCCAATGTAGGGGATTTTTGGTATTCTTCACTGCCTTCGCCTTGTTCTTGGGAATAAGTAACAAACTTGACTGTTCAGAAATGTTTTTTACTATAAACCAACATCCTCAGTAGCTAAAGCACTTCTTGTTATATGCTGGTGTATTCTAGACAAACTGTAGCATAACTGTGTGGCTAAGAAGTTAATTTGCCAACCACATGGTTTAGGATTCAGTCCCATCTTCTACAAGAGTCCTGAGTCAACCAAAACTTTGTGAGTTTGGTAGATGGAAACTATCTACCATAAGTGTATGCAAGTGTTTGTGTATATATGAAGAACTTACTTTCAAAACCAGATCTATACATTGGAATGACTTTTGGGTTAATATAGAACTGAACAACTTGAATATATCTGGTTTTGATTGGAAGACTAAGATTCGCCTATTGTTTATATGGCATCTATTCCCAGTTTGACTGAAAAAAATTTCACGTGCTTGAAGCCAGCAGCTTGCAGTTTGTATTTTAATGGTTTTCATGAAATCAACCAAACATGCACTTTTACCAGTTTTAAAAGTAAGCTCCTCATATGTGTGTGTGTGTGTGTGTTACTGTCTCTTTGCCTTGGTTTCATGTGAGAGTTGTAAACAAATGTCACCCTTACACAAACGGCGTCCTTCATTTCCAATCTTCCATAAAAACATGTCTAGTCATGAGGAATCGCTTATGACTAGATATGGGTTGGTGACAGAAGGAGCATCCAGCTGTAGAAAATTTGCCTCAACAAATTCTGTCCAACCCATGCGTATGGAAAAGTGGGTGTTAAACAATGATGAGGATTTGATGATTTCATACAAGAAACACAGCCTATGTGTTTCATTTCATTTACAAAGATTTAGTAAAATATTTGTTAGATTCAGTAGAAGCATTAATGTAAAATAGTCATATTTAATGTAAATTTATAGTTGTGGTATCTTGCTCCCAAGTGCTCCAGTAAAAGATTTGAGGAGCTGCTTCAATTAAATGTATATGTATGGCTGTTGTTTAACCTTCTGTTGGCCATGACAACCTCACCTCACCTCATTTTAGGCATAGAGTATATTTAAAGCAGCATTATCTTGTGTGTATTTTTCCCTTTATAAGACAGTAGGGTATAATTTGTGGGAGATTCAGTTTCTATTTTTAGTCAGTTGAATGACCGTGTAGAGACTCTATCATTGACTTTTGTGGGTGGGTGTGTGTGTGAGAGAGAGAGAAAAAGTGTGTGTGTGAGAGGTAGAGAGAGAAAGCGATAAGGAAGCTGGCATGTATTCTGTAACTTTTTGTTGTTGTTTTTTTCACATTCTGATACAGTATGAAGCATTAAACCTCCAGGCATGACTGGTATTAGTACTCTTTCTCATGTTGTATCATAGAAGGCAAAAACTGTTTTTTGAGGTGGGGGTGGCTTGATCTTGTGTAAATATCTATAAAATCTATATGTGGACCTTGGTGTTAATCATCTAGTCCTGATTCAGAAAGGAGAATGTGTGTGTGTGTGTGTGTGTGTGTGTGAGGGAGAGAAAGATAAGTCCTTGTAAATTGCTGTTTAGTCCCTAATCAGCCCTGATCAAGTAGACCTATAAATTAAAGGTATTCCATAGGACTATCCCACATTTATATATCTTTTTATTCTTTTACTTATTTCAGTCATTGGATTGCGACCATGCTGGGGCACTGCCTTGAAAGATTTAGTCAATCAGATCAATCATAGTCTTTATTTTAAGTCAGGTATTTGTTCTTTTGTCCCACTTTGTTGAACTACTAAGTTACAGGAACTTAAGCCAGCACCAGTTGTTAAACAGTGACAGATAAACACACACATTCCACTCACTCACTCATTCTACTCCACTCACTCCACTCCACTCCACTCACTCACTCACTCATGTTTATCCATATCATATGGATAAAGGCTAAGTTGACCTCGGTGGAATTTGAACTCAGAACATAGCAGCAGAAGAAATACTTCTAAGCATTTTGCCCAGCATGCTAACAATTCTGCCAGCTCACTGCCATGATGATGATGATGATAATAATTATTATTATTATTATTATTATTATTATTATTATTATTATTATTATTATATTTTCTACTATTGGGGAGGGGGATTAGGTCGATTGCATCAACCCCAGTGTTTCACTGGTACTTAATTTATCGACCCTGAAAGGATGAAAGGCTAAGTTGACCTCAGCGTAATTTGAAATCAGAATGTGGTGGCAGACAAAATACCATTAAGCATTTTGCCCAGCGTGCTAACGATTCTGCCAGCTCACCACCATAATAATAATAATAATAATAATAATAATAATAACAATAATAATAGTTTTAGATGTGGCTGTGTAGTTAAGAAGCTTCTCAACAGTGATCTTACTGCAGCTCACGTTGAGAAAGTATCTTCTATTATAGCCCCAGGCTTGCCAAAACCTTATGAGTGGCTTTGGTAGATGGAAACTGAAAGAAGCCCATTGTGTGTGTGTGTGTGTGTGTGTCTTTGTATTGTGTCTTGTATATCCTTTGCCACTGCTTGACAACCAGTGTTGGTTTGTTTATTTCTCCATGACTTAGACTTGAAAGTTAAGTACATTTGACTAAACTCTTCAAGGCGGTGCCCCAGCATGATCGCATCCTGTGACTGAAACAAATGAAAGATAAAAATTGGCTTTGTTTTGTCCAAAGCCTTGGCTTTCTATAGCTTTATTATTATTATTATTATTATTATTATTATTATTATTATTATTATTATTATTATTATTATTATTATTATTATTATTATTATATCTCTATTGTTTAAGTTAAGATTCTGTTATCTTGAAATTCTTTATCCAGTTATTTATTATCTCCATCAATTATCACTCTGTAACACCCACCCACCCCGGCTCTCTCTCTCTCTCTCTCTCTCACACACACACACGCTCACAAATACTAATACTTTTTATCTTCCTTCCGTATCTGCCATCCTTTCCTCTCCTCTGTTTCCTCTGTTTCCATTGTCCCTTGTTTACCAACCGCCTCCCCAACCCCAACGTACATCAATAAGGCAGCCCACCAACCGACTGACCGAACAGCCTGTCTACCAGCCAGCCAGCCAGCCAGCCAGCCACACAGCCATTCTTTGTTTCCCTATGTATTATTAATTCACCCATGGACAGCTCTGAACCAACAACCGCCATCACCAAACCCATGCCGGACACCTATGTACATGTTTTTTCACCAGTAAGATAAAGAGCTATTACCATCAATCTCTCTTCAACCCTTAGTTCTCTCTCCGTCTATCTTATCTCATTGTTTCACTGTCTGTATGTCTAACTTTCGGTCTATCTGTTTTATATATTAATTGGTCTATCTGTCAGTTGGGTATATCTGTCTTTCTATCAGTCAGTATGTTTGTCAGTCTTCCTGGTTCTAGTAACTATGCCAGTCTTTTGTTCTTAATATGTTCCAGCACAGCAGACTATAGCTAAGACAGCTACAGCCAGGCATTTCGACCGGTACCCTTCTTTTTCTTCTTCTTCTTCATTTTCTTCACCTCTCTCTCTCTCTCTCTCTCTCTCTCTCTCTCTCTCTCTCTCTCTCTCTCTCTCTCTCTCTCCTACCAACCAACCACCTTGCTATATGTCTGTTCTTGTAGCTGCTGCTACATTACTAGATGCAACTATTAATAAGATTACCATTAACTACTGCTACTGTTACAATAGTACGACTATCACTGCATCCACCACCACAATCACCAATGTGGCAGCGGTTGCTATTGTTGTTGTTACTACTACTACTACTACTACTACTACTAATGATGATAATAATAATGGTAATGATACTAATAATGGCTATAACAACAACAACAATTATAGTTATTGTTGTTTAGCCACCAAGTGGGCCCCTGATTAAATAGGCCGATGATCGAAGGCATACCAGCCCTCACATCAATCTGTCTATATTTTTCCAATCATAGTGGACTGCAGACTTCATTATCCAAAGTGTAGCTGTTGTTTCAAGCATATGGGTGTGCCAGTGTAGGATTCACTAATTGGCCACTAGTACTACTACTACTACTACTACTACTACTGCTGCTGCTGCTGCTGCTAGTAGTAGTAGTAGTAGTAGTAGTAAGAGACAGTAACAATACTAATGGAGTGGTGTGGTAGTAGTATTTCATACTCCTAATGACAGAACTACTATTGCTATTGTTAGTCTCATAGACAGTACCAATATTATTTGATGACTATTACGACTACATACTTTGGATTTTTCTTCCAAATGATTTATTACCAATCCACAAACACCATTTACAGCCTGTACATACATCCGTCTCCCCCTATGGAAGCAGAGAGCAATGGGGAAAGCAAAAAGGCCGAATTGAAGTAAATTATGTGTGTGTGTGTGTGTATGTGTTCACATATGTATGTATGTAAATGCGTGTGTGTGCATATAACTATATGCATATGCCTGTGTATATATGTGTATTTATACATGTGTGTGTCTATATGCAAAACTGTGTATGTGTTCATTCATTTGTTTGATGCCTATTTTTTTTCCACACTTTGTTGAGATGGGTTTTCTACTGCTGGATGCCCTTCCTGTTGCTAACTCTCACCTGTTACCAAGTCAGGTAATATTCCCATTACCATACATTGTTTTCATGGCAGATTTGACATGAAGAACACTGCTGCATGGGAACTTTTGTTTACAAGTATCACGTAATGTCAAGGCCAGAAGACAGTCTCATGCATGCACACACACATCGTCGTTGTCATCACTTAACGTCCGTTGTCCATGCTGGCATGAGTTGGTCGGTTGACCGGGCTGACATGCTGTAAGGCTGCACCAGACTCCAGTCTGATTTGACATGGTTTTCTATGGCTGGGTGCCCTTCCTAATGCCAACCACTACGAAAGTATGATGGGTACTTTTACATGCAAGGGTGTCATTTGCATGACACCAGTGTGCTTTTGCATACCATCAGCATGGGTGCCAATTTGCGTGACACTAGTATCTGCCATGACTTTGATTTTGCTCGGCTTGACGGGTCTTCTCAAGCACAACATAATGCCAATGGTCTTGGTCATTTCCTATGTGAGACCCAACACTCGAAAGGAACTCAGCCACCTTGCTTCCATGAGGCCCAACACTCAAAAGGAACTCAGTCATTTTGCCTCCGCGTGGCCCAAATGCTCAAAAAGTGTTCTTTACATGCCACCAGCATAGGTGCACTTGGCTTGACGGGTACTCTCAAGCACAGCACATCACCAGATAGATAGATAGATGTATGACAAGTTTCTATTAGTTTCAGTCAACTAAGTCCTTCCACAGGACTTTGGTCGGCCTGGGGCTATAGTAGAAGACACTTACCCAAGGTGGCACGCAGTAGGACTGAAATGGAGACCACATGGTTGGGAAGCCAACTTACCACATAGCCAATCCTATGCCTAGTATGATTTCCTTGTTATAAATTGAAATGCATTCCAAACAAAATAAAGGTTAAGTTTTATTTGTGAAATACAGTTGCTTTGAATTTGCTTCAGAAAGAGGTCTCTGTTTGTGATGGTTAGTTGGGGTGGGGGCACTAGGAATGTGACCTGGGTGGCAAGAGGTGGCAACCTGAAAAAGGTTGGGAACCACTACTTTAACCAAATCAAGTGGAACACTTGTCATTGTAACTGACAGAGTACCGCGCCCAACATCATTTGCCAGAATCGAAATAGCTTGCTGAATTTGATGTAAACTTTCTGCTGGTGGAAAACCTATAAACGATAAACGTCGCCCTTTCAAAGCCTAGCCAGGCTCATGGGCCCGGTTTCTGTGACGTATGTGTTCCCCCCCCCCCCCCAGCTGGACGGGACGCCAGTCCATCACAGTGTTACTCAAGAAACAGGAAGAAAGTTGGGGCAAAAGAGTACCACAGGGGTCACCACCACCCCCTGCCGGAGCCTCGTGGAACTTAAGTGTTCTTGCTCAATAAACACTCACAACGCCCGGTCTGGGAATTGAAACTGCGATCCTCTGATCGCAAGTCCGCTGCCCTAATGACTGGGCCATTGCGCCTCCACAGAAAACCTATAGTTGTGAATAGTTTGACCATATTATAATATGTTGCCAAACATAATTTATTAACTGAGCTTTTCAGTTAATCCTGTATAACCCAGCTATGTTATGTAGGTTTATCCTTCTTCTCAGTTGCTTTTATGAGTTGCCTCAAAGTTTTCCGTTAATACACCTTGAAGTCAGCTATAACATGTTATTAATCTCTTGGCTGCAGCAAAAAAGTTATGTTCTTGAGGGCATGTTTCACCCTTACACTATCACAAATATCATATTTTGTTTGAAGTATTGGAAGTCTAGCATTATATTTTTCTGCAGCAGGGCAAAAGTAGTTTGTAAACCAGTCTTGGAAAAGGCTCATAGTCACCCCAAGCTTTCTTCTTTCAGTTTTTCAGTTTCAAATCACAGGTAAATTAAACTTAGCATGACCCCTTGGCAGCCCTTGAATTTTGAGTGTGAACAATAAGGATTTTAATTTTCATATCACCACTAGCATTTCATATGATCACCATTTCCTTTCACAAGAAGTACAAGATGATTTTTTTAAAGTTTTAACCCTTCAGCTTCCACATTACTCTGTCAAATTTAATACTTATTAATTTACATTGTTTTGAATTCATCATGCATTATCTTGTGACTCCGAGATTTCACTGATGTGATTGTATATTTTTAGAATGACATTGTAGGTTAGGTGTGAGAGGTCAGATTTCAACAGTTTGAACATAAAACAGGTAGAATATTTTGTGTTGGATATGACCAGTTGAAATACTAAAGGATTAAGCCTTAGTAATGATTTCTATTCACTGGAAATAAAAATCTAAGTAGAATAAAATTCAGTTTCATCAACACCATTCCACTTGTTCTAGTGTACAGCTTCTTTCATTATTTCCTTCAACTACTAAGCTTTATTGGCAACTTAACCAGTCATTTTAGTGATGTGCAAATTAAGGTGCATTTTCACCTTTTCTAATCAGTCTTCACTAAAAACAGATTTTGGATCAGAAGTTGTACTTTTCACTGTCTACAAATTGTCATACAAACTTTTAGCTTTCACTAACCCCTTGTGATACCAGCTTGCCTGAGACCATCCATAGTTGTATGATATAAACTTTCTGTTTTAAAGTGATCTTAATTCAAAACCTTCCATCTAAATTCTGTGTTAATTCATGTTCCAAACACCAAATTAATAAGGTCAAAATATTTTTCTAAATCTTTCATGTTTTTCAAAATTAATTAAAACAGCCAGTTTAAGAATTATGGTAACAAAAGATTTTAAACCCAAACTCACTGTAGACAAGAAGGAAGACAGTCTATTCTTCTTTTTTTTGATAGGGTTTGGTAAAGAGAAACTGGGATTTATCTTGTTGGTACTCCTGGTGAACCTACAATGACATTCCTGATCATTCTTCCTTAGCAAAATCTGACAAGATGAAGACATGTACAGAAGGAAAACAATTTTAAGTTGAAGGTAAATTTTCAAGAGAAATCCAAACAGAAAATGCCTTCATTAAGCTCAATTCTGGACCATTTACAGCTACTTTCCAAGGTGGCCAACACCTGCTGTTCTACATGTTTGTGCGCATGCATGCACACACATTATGTTTGGTCCACCTGCACAGCACATTGGGTGTCTTCTGTTATAGCCCTGAGTCAATGAAAGACTTGTGAGTGGATTTGGTAGAAACTGAAAAAAGCTCATTCTGTATATGTATACACAATTCTGTGTATGTGTGCGTGTGTGTGCTTGTGTGTATCCTTGTCTAGACATCATGTGATAGTAGTAAATGAGCATCATTGCCATACAAGCAACGTTCATTTCCATTCTTTGTTTCCAGTCTTCCATGAAAAACATGTCTAGCTAAGGAAAACTATTACCTTGCTTGGGAACAGGTAGGGATAAGCAACAGGAAGGGTATCCAGCCCTAGAAAAGTCTGCCTCAACAAATTCCATCTGACCAATGCAAGCATGGAAAAAATGGACATAAAATGACAATGAGGTGTGTGTGTGTGTGTGTAATTCTGCTTGCCCCTTTTTCTTTTCCGTACATACAGCTGTTTTTCTGTTTTTTCCTTATTTTTTTTTTTTAGTTGAATGCTTGAATCGTGTAACAGCCAGAGGTCTAGTAGCTACCAGTCTATTAAAGTCTATCATCTGTTGTGGGGTGTGGGTCAGTCATTTTGCTTATTCACCAGTCAGTCATTGAGTCCATTCTGTCTCAGTCCAGCCATCCACTCACCTCCCTCATCACCTACCTACCTACCTGCCTACCAAACCATTTACGTACATGTAGCTGACTGGTTAGCTGTTGCTTTGTCTAGGTTGCTAAGTTGTTACATTATGACTGTCTGGTCTGGTCTACATGTGTGTATGTGTATCTAAGATTTAGTACTGCAGGTAAGGAACAAATGAAAGAGAGAAGGAAGAGGAAAATGCGATACAGGAGAAAGGTAGTGAACATTGTCTGTGTGTCTGGTTTGTGATGATCTCGATGTGATTGGGGCAGATAATGTGTAGCTATTGTACTAAGTCGAACATATAGTACACAGTTATTGTGTTAATTAAGTCCTACATTTGTCACATTTCCTGTGTGGAACTTAAAATGAAACTTAAAATAGCAAATAGCACTCACTCCATAGCATATATTTCGATGGGTAGGCAGGTCGTGTTACATTAACCATTCAAACCAGGGAAAGACTGAGGACTTGAAATGACTTTAGGTGGACATTGTCCCTGGACCGTTTCTTCCACGTTTGTCTAACATGTAATTTTTTTTTTTCCTTTTTTTTTTGAATGTTTGACTCCACCATGGCTTGGTAGAATATTGGTGAGAGAGGTAGGAATGAGGCAGAGTGAGTGTCACTCTTACGTGTGAGTGTGGGACATGAAAAAAATTGAACAAGTGACTTCAAAACGAAATTGTTTTAAAATCCCTAGATTACATATATATATATATATATATATATATATATATATATATATATATATATATATATATATATATATAGCTACTACATATTCTTTATTTTCTCTCCTTGTTTCTTTCTGTGTTCCTTTCTGTGGAAGAGCGTAGGCTCGAAACGTTAAAGACTTTTTCACTTCCAGAGCGTTAAACTAATACATCTGTTTGTTGTCTACACCGCCTGTCTTCGTCTTTCGTTTTTTCATGAATTCTCCCCCTATATATATATTAGGATTTTGGTTTTAGCTAGGTCCTATCCTAGCTAAAACCAAAATCCTAATAAGTAGGAAGGTAGATAAAACACAAACCCCTTCAGGTAGATGGCCCTGCTCAGTATGTAGAAAAGGAGTAGGTAGTAACTCTATAAGATGTACCCGGTGCAAGCTATGGACACATAAGAGGTGCAGCAACATCAAAGGCAGGTTAACTAGGAAGTTAATTTTTGTATGTGGCAGATGTTCAGGTGCAATAAAGACTGTAAACAAACAGGAAACAACTTCTATCTCATTCCAGGGTGAAAAACTAGAGGTAGTTGATAGCTTCCGCTATCTGGGCGACCAAGTTAGTAGTGGGGGTGGGTGCACTGAAAATGTAGCTGCTAGAATAAGAATAGCCTGGGCAGACTGTATGACGCATGTGTACAAACAGCGATGCTACATGGCAGTGAAACATGGGCTGTAACTGCTGAGGACATGCGTAAGCTCGCAAGGAATGAAGCCAGTATGCTCCGTTGGATGTGTAATGTCAATGTGAATACCCGTCAGAGTGTAAGTATCTTGAGAGAAAAGCTGAACATTAGAAGCATCAGTTGTGGTGTGCAAGAGAGACGATTGCGCTGGTATGGACATGTGGTGAGAATGGATGAGGATAGCTGCCTGAAAAAGTGCCACACCCTAACAGTTGAGGGAACCCGTGGAAGAGGTAGGCCCAGGAAGACCTGGGCTGAGGTGGTGAGGCAAGACCTTCGTACATTGGGCCTCACTGAGGCGATGACTACTGACCGAGACCTTTGGAAATGTGCTGTGCGTGAGAAGACCCGGCAAGCCAAGTAAGATCATTGTCAGTGCCCCTGGACTGGCTTATGTGGGTGGCACATAAAAGACACCATTTCGAGCGTGGCCGTTGCCAGTATCGCCTGACTGGCCTTTATGCAGGTGACACGTAAAAGCACCTACTACACTCTCTGAGTGGTTGGCGTTAGGAAGGGCATCCAGCTGTAGAAACTCTGCCAAATTTAGATTGGAGCCTGGTGTTGCCATCCGGTTTCACCAGTCCTCAGTCAAATCGTCCAACCCATGCTAGCATGGAAAGCGGACGTTAAACGATGATGATGATGATGATGATGACGATGATATATATTCTTTTGTTTGTTTCAGTAATTTGCCTGCGACCATGCTGGAGCACCGCCTTTAGTCAAACAAATCGGCCCCAGGACTTATTCTTTGTAAGCTTAGTACTTATTCAATCAGTCTCTTTTGCCGAACCGCTATGTTACGTGAACATGGCAACATCTGTTGTCAAGCGATGGTAGGGGGACAAATAGACACACAAACATACACACACACCCACACACATACATATACGAAGGGCTTCTTTCAGTTTTTGTCTACCAAATCCACTCACAAGGCTTTGGTCGGCCCGAGGCTATAGTAAAAGATACTTGCCCAAGGTGTCACACAGTGTGACTGAACCTGGAACCATGTGGTTGGTAAGGAAGCTACTTACCACATAGCCACTCCTATATTTGTATGTATGCGTGTGTATATATATATATATATATATATATATATATATATATACACACACACACACACACACACACACACATTTATGTGTGTATATATGTATATATAAGGTATTTGAAGACATACCTTTTTTGAGTCCTTACTGCATTTTTTGCTAACTTTGTATTATCTTTATTTCTGAAAATAATAATGGCAGACCCTCAGCTTACTCAAGAAAGGGAGAGGCATGCTGTTATTGTGGTTATAAAGG
>NC_142932.1:114541609-114549109 GCF_046866305.1 Octopus bimaculoides | reverse complement strand
CTGTTGGTGTCTGTCTATCTATCTATCGATCAATTGGTCGATCTGTCTATCTATCGATCTGTCTGTTTATCTATCTCTTTATCCATCCATCTACCTATCTCTATCTATTTGTCTATCTCTTTATCCATCCATCTATCTATCTATTTGTCTCTTCATCCATCTATCTATTTATCTATCTATCTATCTGTCTATCTATCTGTCTATCTCTTTATCCATCCATCCATCCATCCATCCATCTATCCATCCATCTATCTATCTATCTATCTATCTAATTATCTAACTCTTTATTCATCCATCCATCCATTCATCTTTCTTTCTTGTGTATTGCATTGATCTTGTTTTTCTCTCCCTAAAGAGTCACTAAAATTAGTACCAGTAATTTGATATTTCTGCTTCTACTGGCAACAAAAGACTTCTCTTGCCAAGTGAAGGACCGACTGTATGATGCTTGTGTACAAAGTACAGTATTGCATGGTAGCAAATCAGGAGCATTGAATGTCAAAGATGTCTTGGAAGTAGGAAAAACACGGTGAGCATGCTCTGCTGGATGTATAGTGAGAATAAACAATGGAACGTGGATAAATTGTGAGAGAAAAAAAATCTATAGAAGCGGAAATGACTATATACTGTGCAAGGGAGGAGACAGTAACTGGTACAGATGTGTGAGGTGTGCAGAGGATGGCAGCTGAGTAAGGAATCCAAACGGAAAACACAGGAAGAAACATGAAGGCCATTCTCAGGATACTGAACCTCACAAAGGAGACAATGAGGAACCTGCAATTGGTGAGACACTGTGCTGGAGCCGGCGTGTCCAACCCATGCCAGCTTCGGTGTAAAAACAATGTAAAATGATGAAGATGGAAGATGATTCAATCAGCTATGTCCCCTCTCTATATCAAGTAACAAGCGATCAATATTTTATCTGTCCTTGCTTGTGTGTGTGTGTGTGTGTTTTCAGGTTAGTCTGATTCCACTTTGGTAGTTTAGCTATTGTTATTATTATTTTTGTCTGTTGTAATTTTATTGTAAAACCTTCCTACTTAAATATAAAATATACACCCACTCTTCATTGTTTATATTTTCTATACACCCTAAAAATTCAACATATATATATAGACATCCCTTGACTGTATGTGTATGCACATACACATACACACACACACACACACACACACACACACACACACACACACACACACACACACACACACACACACACACACACACACACATCCTTGTGTTCTCTATCCTGTGTATTGTTTCAATAACCCTTAAAGACAGATCCTGTGTATTTGTTCAACTTTGTATGAAGCATATCAAAAGTTTAACGGTCTTGTGCAAGATAATAAATACATCGCTTGCAGGGAACTTGCTGATTTGTCAGCCAGGGATGCGGAGTTACTATGGCAACGGGAATGGAAAGGATTTTTTTTTCCTTTTTTTTTTCTTTTTTTTTTTTCTAATGGGGGGGGAAAAAAAAAAAGAAGCCTGTTGCTAAGGCTTCCTCCATCAGCTGCTTCTACATCTATTCTAAGTCCTAACTACCTTTCTAGTGCCATAATTCTTCCACTGCAACCAGTTACTTGTAAATTGAGAAGTCTTACACTTTGCCTTGCTTCTGTGTGTGTGCGTATATATATATATATATATATATATATATATATATATATATATATATATATATATACACACACACACACATATATACATATATATATATATATATATATATATATACACACACATATATATATATGTACATTGTAATTGTCATCATTGATAACATAATCTTCTTCATCATCTTTACCATTATCACTATCATCATCATTATTATTATTGTTGTTGCTCTTATAACTGCCAATCTCAGCTCCATCTTCATATAGCTGTCATTATAACGACTATCATTATTGCCCTTGTTATTATCGTAGCTGGCATCAATTGTGACCATCATCATGTAGCTACCTACAGCCCCTATATCAGTTAACAAATGGCTCTGTTATCTTAACAGTTCATCTATTAAAACCTATTAATACAGCCATTATTGTTGCCGATAGTCTAGGCTCTTTTATTCCTGCTGTTGTTGTTGTTTAGTGTTTAATTGGATCGTGCAGATATACTATATTGTCTTTTATTTTCAGGAATAATGTACCCTGAGCTGCATTATCCAACATGTCTTTCCTTCTTTGAGGTGAGAGGGTGTGCTCTGTGGATGACTTGGCTGTTGTTTCTAACCAATTGAGTGACCACATAGGAGCTTCTTCCCTCTATAACTAATTTTTACTTGGGTAGGTGGGAGAAACAGTATAAAACCTGATCGCTTTAATGGATGTGAGTTTGTGCTATTGTGAGCATGCACAAATGAAATGCAACAAAATAGTTATAACAAAGAACGGAATCTGGTTCACAGGCAAGTGGCTGTGTGGTAAGTAGCTTGCTTACCAACCACATGGTTCCGGGTTCATTCCCACTGTGTGGCACCTTGGGCAAGTGTCTTCTACTATAGCCTCGGGCCGACCAAAGCCTTGAGTGGATTTCGTAGACGGAAACTGAAAGAAGCCTGTCGTATATATGTATGTGTGTTTGTGTGTCTGTGTTTGTCCCCCCAACATCACTTGACAACCGATGCTGGTGTGTTTACGTCCTCGTAACTTAGCGGTTTGGCAAAAAGAGACCGATAGAATAAGTACTAGGCTTACAAAGAATAAGTCTTGGGGTCGATTTTCTCGACTAAAGGCGGTGCTCCAGCATGGCCGCAGTCAAATGACTGAAACAAGTAAAAGAGTAAAGAGTAACTTACTGGTACCCTTTGGCAGTTTTTAACATAATTTTCGTGTATTTATTTGTAACAGCCAAACTTTTAGGATTATTACTAGTACTTAATAACCTTTTCTACTCTTGGCACAAGACCTGAAATTTTATGGGAGGGGGCCAAGTCAATTAGATCGACCCCAGTATGCAACTGGTACTTAATATATCGACCCCGAAAGGATGAAAGGCTAAGTTGAACTTGGCGGAATTTGAACTCGGAACATAAAGACAGACAAAATACTTATTTCGTTATTGCCCACAAGGGGCTAAACATAGAGGGAACGAACGGATTAAGTCGATTACATCGACCCCAGTGCGTAACTGGTACTTAATTTATCGACCCCGAAAGGATGAAAGGCAAAGTCGACCTCGGCGGAATTTGAACTCAGAATGTAACGGCAGACGAAATACCGCTAAGCATTTCACCTGGCATGCTAACATTTCTGCCATCTTGCTGCCTTATTATTACTATTACTACTACTACTAATAATAATAATAGACTGGAGTCTGATGCAGCTCCTCAGCTTGCCAGCCCTGGTCAAACCGTCCAACCCATTACCAGCATGGACAAAAAAGGTTAAATGATGATGATGATGATGATTTCAAATTTTCGCACACAGTCAGCAGATACACGGGGGAGGGGGATAAATCGATTTCACCGACACCCCCACCCCAGCGTTCAACTGTTACTTATTTTATCAACCCAGAGTGGATGAAAGGTAAAGTCGACCTCGGTGGAATTTGAACTCAGAATGTAAAGACGGACAAAAAAACCACTAAGTATTTTGCCCAGCATGCTACCGATTCTGCCAGCTCACCACACTACTACTACTACTAATAATAATAATAATAAATAAATAAATAATAATAATAATAATAATAATAATGATAATGATCATAATGGTTTCAAATTTTGGCACAAAGCCAGGAATTTGTGGGGAGGGGTTCGTTTACATTGTCTCTGGTGCTCAACTGGTACTTGTTTCATCAACCCCGAGAAAATAAAATGCGAAGTCGACCTCAGTGGTATTTGAACTCATAACGCTAAGCCAGAAGACATGCTGCTAAGGACTGTCCAGTGCGCTGGCGATTCTGCCACCTCACCAACTTAATAATAATAATAATAATAATAACAATAATACAACTATTGTATGTTTCTCTTGACTGTTATAGCAATGTATATCAACACTGATCATTGCTGTCACTACTCAGTGATTAGAAGCCATAATAATTTTCAACGACTCAAATCATTACAGTCTATTGCTGCTGGTGTGTGTGTGTGTGTATGCACATGTATTTGGAATGGAATGTCCCATGAGTTAAGTAGTACTTATCATTGAATTATAATTTAAAATTTGATAAACTTACGGAACACAATGCAAATGTGTATGTGTGTGTGTGCACGCTTATATATTTGGAGTGTCCTGCCAGCAAGGCAGTAATTAACATTTGAACAATTATTTAATGTCTGATAAATTTGTGGAACATAGTGCAAGTGTGTGTATATATATATATGTATATATATATATATATGTATTCAGCATGGCTCATGAGTAAGGCAAGTACTTAGCAGTGAACTATGATGTAAAATCTGATAAATCTATATGACACAGTGCAAGTGTGTGTGTGTTTGTGTTAGTGTGTGCAGTTGCAAGACAGTTTGCATTGTCTTCCACAAGTAATACATGTTCCTACATGTCCAAATAGAATAACAGTTTTCATTTGGACCCCCTTACTGCATAGAACTCTCAACCATCAAAATTGCAATTAAGATATTGCTTTTTTTTTTTTTAATTTAGATTACTTAAGGAACTCTGAGTGGCTGTGTGGTAAGTAGCTTGCTTACCAACCACATGGTTCCGGGTTCAGTCCCACTGCATGGCACTTTGGGCAAGTGTCTTCTACTATAGCCTCAAGCCGACCAAAGCCTTGTGAGTGGATTTGCTAGACGGAAACTGAAAGAAGCCCGTCGTATATATATATATATGTGTGTGTGTGTGTGTATGTGTATGTGTGTGTTTGTCCCCCCATCATCGCTTGACAACCGATGCTGGTGTGTTTGCGTCCCCGTAACTTAGTGGTTCAGCACAAGAGATCGATATAATAATTACTAGGCTTCCAAAGAATAAATCCTGGGGTCGATTTGCTCGACTAAAGGCGGTGCTCCAGCATGGCTGCAGTCAAATGACTGAAACAAGTCAAAGAGAGTAAAAGAAAGCATTATAAATTTCATAGGTAAAATATTTTTCTGGGAACAAATTATGATTTATATCATTGCTACTATGGGAAATTATTACTCTGCTTTACAAGTTTTCACTTCACGAGTGACCTCTGGGAACAAATTAGCTCATATATCACACACACACACACACACACACACACGCACACATTTACATGCAATTTCTTAGATGTGAAGGCATGTTAGGTTCAACAGATATCTACGGCCAGACTCTGATCTTTGACATTTGATTAGTTATATATGCTTTTTCATGTATGAAACTTAAATTAATGCTAGGCTGAGTCAGTATGGTAAGAGCTAAATATTATGTATTTAGCTCTTATAATATGTGTTGAATAATTTTTTCATTCATTTGTATGCGTGTGTTTGGAGCAAACAGGAGAAATTATACTCAATTCATGAACATACATATTTCATAATTGACTGTAAAAGTTACAAAAGTGACTCATGTCCCAAGAGTTTGACGCTTGACACTCATGAAACTTATCTGCCAATTAAATACTCATATATGTATACCCATGCATATATTCGGCCACTCATGTTGTTCATAAATGTGTTTCGTGTATGTATGTTCAATTTACATTTATACATACATCTACACATAGGCCATGTGTTGGGAGCATTTGATGCTTAATAAAAAACAAACTAATTTGGGAGGGAATAATGACCGCTAATTATGTATGTTCTTAATATTGGGAAATATGGCACTTTCCTGCTTCATAAATGTGTGTAAGTGTGTGTGCACCTAAACATACGCTGTCTTCGCACTTGACCTTCTTGGATATAGTTAATTATATTCACCACTAACACTTATTCTATCGTTTATCCTTTGCTCATTTCAGTCATTGGACTGCAGCCCCAGCTATGCTGGGGCACCACCTTGAAGGGTTTAGTCAAGCAAATCAACTCCAGTGCTTACTTTTTTTTTAAAAGTCTGGTACTTATTCTTTCGGTTTCTTTTGCAAACTGCTAAGTTATGGGAGTGTACCCCCAACCCACACCATTTGTCAGACTGTGATGAGGACAAAAACAAACACAAGGACACAGTCAGCCACACACACACACGACAGGTGTCTTTCGGTTTCCGTCTTCCAGATCCACTCACAAGGATTTGGTTGAACCGAAGTTATAATAGAAGACGTTTGCCAGAGGTGCTGCGGGAGTGGAACTGAACTTGGAACCATGTGGTTGACAAGCAAACCTCTTACTCACACAGCCACACCTTCACCTCCACACAAACAGGCCAACATCAAAAAGACATGACAGAGTGATACGGATCTGAACTAATGTAGGGAGACATAACATAACACTCACACAATTCTCTGGATTTATGTGACTGTGTTTGCACTATCATATCCCAGCCACTTCAATAAAAATAAATAAATAAATGAATAAAAATAATATAAATATATATATATATATATACGTGTGTGTGTACAAAAAAATAGCATTGGCATGATTGCCAATCTCCCAAATGCCAGTAATATAGACTTTCTAGCCAACTGTTGGCACATCTATTTTCATGTGATCCCTCTTTGGAACCAATTAGCTTAAGTGCTCTAGAATTTTTTGCTTCTTTTATTTCCTTTTTAATAAGCAGTGGTTGTTCGATATTACTGCAATCACCACCACCACCACCACCACCGCTATTAATGTTTGTAATGCCATCATCACCGACCACACCCACCATTTCATCTAACTCATCACCTTGCCAATGATGGTATATTATCCCTTGATCGTATCTTCCTTACAACTTACTTCTGTCACTACTCCTCTTACCACAAACACCATCAATATGGTTATTACTGTAGCTTTACTGTTTACCATAAACAACAGTGCTGTTATTAAACAGTTAATTGTGCGTGCAACACCACCATATAACCACTTATAATGGTGATGCTATCCTAATAACCACCACACAACTAACACAATATGTCTTTTATCTATTACTTGTTTCAGTCATTAGATTGCAACCATCCTGGGGCTCTGCCTTTTAGTCAATTGAATCCACCCCAGTACCCATTTTTTTTTAAGCCTAGTATTTGTTCTGTCTGTCTTTTTTCCCCAAACTGCTAAGTTACAGGACAACACTGGTTGTCAAGCAGTGGTGGAGGATAACCAAACACACGCACACACACACACGCACATGTATTTATATACACGACAGGCTCTTTTCAGTTTCTGTCTACCAAACCTATTCACAAGGCTTTGGTCAGTCCATGGGGCCACACTGCAGGACTGAACCCACAACCATGTGGTTGGAAAGCAAACTTCTTACCACACAGCCACACATGTTCACAAACCACCTAGAGAACCACTTTATTGTTTGTATAGTCTGCAAGAAATAGCACCCAAATTCCCTTCAAACTAATGCAGGCGTGGGTGACTTTTACAGGGAGTGGGCTGCATGAAACATGGCTCACCATCAAGCAGGCTGTACTACTAAAATAATT
>NC_142932.1:114531609-114536609 GCF_046866305.1 Octopus bimaculoides | reverse complement strand
AGACACACACACATATATATATATATATATACGACGGGCTTCTTTCAGTTTCCGTCTACCAAATCCACTCACAAGGCTTTGGTCGGCTTGAGGCTATAGTAGAAGACACTTGCCCAAGGTGCCACACAGTGGGACTGAACCCGGAGCCATGTGGTTGGTAAGCAAATTACTTACACAGCCACTCCTACGCTTATGTCTGTTTATGTTTCATCTCCAATTGTGGTCTTTCTTTGAGGTTACTGTTGCATGTATGTATGATGCATGGTCTACGAGATAACGTTATTAACCCTTTAGAAACAAAGGGTCCTGATTTGAATCTGCTGTGGTACTGTGTACACATCTGGGAATAAGACATCCGATGTTAATCAGCGATCAGAGTGATTTGTAGGTATTAAGTGTAGGTGTAATGCTTGTCTCTAAAGACAGACATGGCTGTGTGGTTGAGGAGCTTGATTTGTAATCATGTGGGTTTGGTTTCAGTCCCACTACATGGCACCTTGGATACCTGTCTTCACTGTAGGCCCAGGTCGACCAGTGAATGTGTTTGATAGACAGAATTTGTGTGGAAGCCTGTTATGCGCTTGCACGTGGTGTGTGTGTATGTGTATATTTGTATATAAGTGTGTGTGCATGTGTAATGTGTATGTATGTGCGCACATTTCTGATTGTCCCCCCACCACAGCTTGACAACCGCTGTTGGTTTGTTTACATCCTGAGAACTTAGTGGGCTGCCAAAAGAGACTGATAGAATAAGTACCAAACTTTGAAATAAATACTGGGGTCATTGTGTTCAGCTAAACCTTTCAAAGCAATGCCCCAATATGCTTGGCAAAAAGAAAAAAAATACAAACAAGGAGTTTTAGGTACAATTTCTGTATGATGCCCTTCGAAGTACATCAGGTGGTACATAATTCATTATCATATACAATGACAGCCCTGTACAACAGACATACCTTTTTATTGGTTTACAAAACCGAGTTCAGTTGCCATATTTTCAGCATACAGGTTCAATTATTCAGACAATAATTTACAAGCAAAAAAGAAAGTAGGTCAACCTATACACTTAAACTATTTTGGAAGACCAAAATTTCCATGTGAAATGCAACAAGGATTTGGAACGATAGTGACCATGTTTGAATGTGTACACTACGAGTTTATGCTGTGCACTACTTTGACATATATGCTGTAAAATACAGCATTCTGGTTATCTGCATTAGATGTATGTCTAAAACAGATAACTATAATGGATGGTGCAGAGGTAGAAGTTATGTTGTGCAATAAATGTTTTAGAACCAGAATAGACACATACCAACTTTATGGATGGTTACTTACGTTTCAATGATTCACTAAAGGATTAGTTTAGCACAAGTCCTGTACTAGACATATTCCTATCCCAGATTGATGTTTTGTGTTTTTCACTAATGATTTTATTCAATTCAGACAAAAGGGGTTTGATGTTTTTGTGGGAGAGTTTCTATAAGCTTAGCAATTCAGTACAATAGATTGATGTTGCATGGATTTTTTTTTTTTTTTCTTCTCCTTTGTTGTGGAAGTAGTAATTTGGGAGTCAATACTGTTGCAGTTTACTGGCCTGTTGCTTATCTACTTAGGTATTCGAAGTAGTTGGACTGGGTTTTTATGCACTAGAACTAGCTGTAATTGAAAATTGCACTGCTTTATTCAGTCAAGTGACCTTGACATATGGTTGTTGTTGTTGTTGTTTAGGCCCTGGTCTGTCCTGAATAGAGCTATGATCAAAAGTATTTCACCCACAATCATTCTTTCATCATCATCGTTTAACATCCGTTTTCCATTCTGGCATGAGTTGGACAGTTCAACTGGGGTCTGGGAAGCCAGAAGGCTGCACCAGGCCCCAATCTGATCTGGCAGTGTTTCTACAGCTGGATGCCCTTCCTAACGCCAACCACTCCGAGAGTATAGTGGGTGCTTTTTACGTGCCACCAGCACAGGGGCCAGAGGAGCTGGCATTGACCACAATCAGATGGTGTTTTTTTCATGCCACCAGCACAGAAGTCAGTCAAAGCAGCACTGGCATCGACCACGTTCGGATGGTGCTTTTTACATGCTACGGGCACGGGGCTCACAACTCCTATTTCCATTTGATTTGATTTTGGTATTGCTGATGTTGACGTACTTTGACTCTGTTTTTGCAAATCTAAAACTATATTATCCAGTGTGTGTTTCCTTTTTTAAGACAATAGGGTGTGATTAGAGAAGCCTTGACTTATTTCTTGCTGGTCAAGTGTTCATACAAAAGTTCCCTGATGTCTTTGATTTTCTGTGCAGGTGCATATGTATATTTTCATTTTTGTTTCATGTCCATATTCCCTCGTTAACATGGGTTTGACCAGTGGTTCTCAACCACTTTCTGCTTATGGACCCCTTTGATTCCTATTCTACTCTACTGGACCCTCATAGCCATTCAGTGTTTTAAAAAATCCTATTGTATTTATTATGATTAGATATTATTTGGAATTATAAAAATAATTGTTAGAATATTTTGTGTATTGTAAAAGTATGACCAATTTATTGCGCATGAATTTTAACAGCAAAATCTTATATGGACCCTGGTTGAGAACCACTGGACTTGACAAATACAAATTACTGAAGCATTGTTTTACAGCCAAATATCCTTCCTGTTGCTAACCTTTATCAGATTTTTCCAAGTGAATAATTTTTCATTCTACTTGCTTTCAAAAGCACAAGTCTGGCAGACAATTTGTCAACAAGAAATGTCTAAAAACACTACTGTTTGTATCTCAGTGCTTTTTCATACAAAATGTTCAATGTAAACATACACACTTTCACACACATACTGTAAATCCTTGAGTATAATCCGCATTTTTTTCCCAAAATCTAAAGGTCAAAATCCCTAGTGCATACTATATACGAGGTTAAAAATGAAAAATATTTTCTAAGCAATGTCCGAGTCTCTATTTGCTGTCCGGCAATGTTTATTCAGACGCATTTTGTGATGTCGGGTGCGAAAATACCTTAAACTAATACCTAAAGCTATATTTATTTTTCACTGATGTTATTATTGTTATTTCTTTATTTTCTGCAAACAAAGTGCACAAAAAAAGCTACACGTTTGCATTATGTTATATATACAATAATAATAAAGGACGTTACCGTATATGTATGTTTACAAACCAAGGACATTATATAGACCTCCTTGACTAAAGTTAGAGAAGGGGTGCGTATTATACACAAGGTTTAGGTTTTTCTGAGGTACAGCCCCCTAAAAATCCCCTGCGTATTATACTCAAGGGCGGACTATACTCGAGGATTTACGGTACACACAACAGGTCCCATCCAGTTTCCATCTACCAAATTCACTCACAAGGCATTGGTCAGCCCAAAGCTTCAAGCAGAAGACACTTGCCCAATGTGTCACACAATATGGCTGAACCAAAACCATGTAGTCGAGAGACAACACGTCTCAACCACACAGCTAAACCTGTGCCTATGATTGTAAATACAATAAAATCAAATACGAAGGTCATGGAGCATTCTAAAATAATATTTTACAAGTTTGTCGACAATTTTGCTGTTTACATAATGTAGGAGCAATGCTTTCCTCTTCCCCCTCTTTTTTCTCTCTCTCGCCTCTCTCCCTCTCTGTCTCACAGAATCCAGTAAGCTACTTTGCAAATCAGAAGGTTATGCTTTATTTTACTATCATATATTTTGAAATGGGTCACTTCTTTTTTGGCGAGATTCACAACTTTATGTGTATTCCAATCAAAACCTGCTTATGAATACAGCTTGTCTGTCTGTCTCATTGGATTATTTTTTAAATGTAAATCATAATATTGTATTTATCTGTTTAAAATGATAAGCAGAGTGGCATGTTATGAAACTGGATATTTATATTCAGTATTGTAAGACTCTCTATGATAACTGAAGAAATATTAGCCTTACTTGGCAGAATCATTAACACATCAGACAAAATGCTTAATGGCATTTCTTCCAACTCATTAGGTTCTAAGATAAAATTCCTCTGGGGTTAGCTTTGCCTCTTATCTTTTCAGTGGGGTGTTAAATAAAGTTGGTGTGATCAACTTTCACCCTTCCCTTGAAATTGTTGGCCTGGTGCCAAAATTAGAAAGAATTATTTCTATTTAATTAATCATTAATCTTCCATTGTGTTTTTGTTGCTGTTTTTTTACAGATTCTCAACAAAGAAAACCTATTTGGTCACCTGCAAAAACCAAAAGCCATGAAAGCTCTAAGACCAAAGACAACATAAGTGATTCTGACACAACAAACAAAGAACAAACCATGCAGACACCAGATTCAGAATCCCACATTGAACTTCGAAGGGGACGTAGTGCACGATCAGTACAGGTCAGTATATAAATTTTAGCTTTATAAGATGCGTCATTTCAGAAAGTTGAATTGTTCTCAACATTTTAATTCTTCTACCAGCTCATTCATGGTCCATGTTTTCAAAGTTTGGTGTGCTGCCAGTTTTTGTTTCATTCTCTATGTTGTTTTCATTCTTTTTTTTATTCTTGTGTGTGTGTGTGTTTGTCTTAAAAATTTCTTGGTGACCTTGCTGGTGCTGGTGCCATGTAAAAAGTATCCAGTTCACTCTGTAAAATGGTTGGCATTTGGAAGGGAATTCAGCTGTAAAAGCCATGCCAAAACAGACCTCACCAATGTTGGTACCTTGTAAAATGTACCCAGTCTGATCTGTAAATTAGTTGGTAGTAGGAATGACATCCAG
Organism: Octopus bimaculoides; assembly: GCF_046866305.1. Taxonomy (NCBI): domain Eukaryota; kingdom Metazoa; phylum Mollusca; class Cephalopoda; order Octopoda; family Octopodidae; genus Octopus; species Octopus bimaculoides. Next base: position 114,531,856 of record NC_142932.1, on the reverse strand, counting down.
CCATAAAACCTATCCCAACCTCGCTCGAATGATTTTCTAACATGTCACCGGCACAAGTGGCAGTAAGGCGACGCTGGTAACAATCACGCTCAAATGGTGCTGTTTACGTGCCACTAGCACGGAAGCCAGATAGCTGCTCTGGCAATGATCACGCTCGGACAGTGCTGTTAGTGCTCCACTGGCACAGGTGCCAGTCATCGAATATGGTTCAATTACGATTTAGATTTCACTTGCCCCAACAGGGCTT
>NC_142932.1:114319109-114326609 GCF_046866305.1 Octopus bimaculoides | reverse complement strand
CTTGTATTCCATTTGTTTCTCTCGTTGTTCGCAAAAAAAGTTTTGTCTTCGTATTTCATGTTTACGTTTTGTGACGTCCTGTAGCAATTATATACATATATATGTCAGTATGTACATATATGTATGTATATAATGTATATATATATATATATATATATGTATATATATATATATATATATATATATATATATATATATATATATACATGCATGCATATATATATATATATATATATATATATATATATATATATATATATATATATATATATATATATATATATATATATATATATATATATATATAAAACACACACATATATAGCTATACAGGTATATGTGTGATTGTGTTTGTGTGTGTACAGAAAGAGGGATAACAGAGAGAGAGAGAGAGAGAGAGAGAGAGGAAGATAGATAGATAGAGAGAAAGAAACAGTTGTATAAGCGTGTGTGTGTATGAATGTATATGTGTATATGTTTGTATATATATGTATATATGCGTTTGCAGCTGCATGTAGGCTTGGCGTTAACTGTCGGGGATGTTGCGGGAATACACACACACACACACACATACACACACATACACAGATATACATATATACATAAAGGTATATATATATATGTATATATATATATATATATATATATATATATATATATATATATATATATATATATATATATATATATATATATACATATATATATATATATACTGTGTATGTGTGTGTGTATATATATGTATGCACAGGAGAGCAATAAAAATAGAAAATTAAGGAGTTATTTCCCCTATAATAACAAAGCTGAAATCTAACGAGATTCTAAGGATTTAATGATAGTTGTGTATGTGTTTTTTCGTGTTTTGTTCGAATGGTAACCACTCCTGAAGAAGTGCCAAATGTCTAAATCCAATGGACCAGTCACTGGATAAGTTTGGCACAGAAATGTTAACATAGAGTGGTGAATAAATCGATATATCGAGTTTGAAGTCTCAGTCTCTTTTGAATATGAAAATTTAAAAGTTAAAAACCTTATATATATATATATATATATATATATATATATATATATATATATATATATATATATATATATATATATATATATATATATATATATATACATATTTCGTTTAATAATCTGAATGGAGGCAAAGCAGGCGGAAACTACAGGAACATAATTAATAACCACTCACAAAATCAAATATATATATATATATCTTCTTCTACATTTATAAAACTGATCTGAAAATTACGAATATATAAATATAAAAATACATATAAATAAATAAATATCGATATCATACATACAACACAGTGAATTTTAGATTCAAAAGTTACAATACACTGGGGTAATAAAAATTTGAGATGAAAAGACATTAAAAGGACGTACTAAAATACCACGAAAATATTACAAAAGTTAAAAAATTCCATCTACGAACCGTTTCAGAGACGTGCCAAGTAATATGAAATTTATCATTTCAAATTTTTATTACACCAATGTATTGTAACTTATAAATCTAAAATTCACTGTGTTTTATGTATGATATCGATATTTATTTATATGTATTTTTATAGTTATATATTTGGAATTTTTAGATCAGTTTTATAAATGTAGAAGAAGATATATATATATATTTGATTTTGTGAGTGGTTATTAATTATATTCCTCTAGTTTCCGCCTGCTTTGCCTCCATTCGGATTATTAAACGGAATATAGCTCACTTGGAGCACTACAGCTCCGGTCTGTATTTTATTTGCGAGTATTGTTAATATTAGCAATCTCAAAAGAAAGCAGTGTATTTTATATATATATATATATATATATATATATATATATATATATATATATATATATATATTTTTTAAAAATTTTTTTATTTATTTATTTATTTATTTATTTATTTTTTTAAACCCCCCCTCGTCCCTTTTACATTATATCCATTATTCTCTTGTTATTACACTTACTTTTTTCCACTTTTTATCTCACCCCTACCTACACGCACACATACCCACACACCTTACATATATACCGCCCACATACATGACAAACATACATACGCGCCCTCACACATACATAGCCGAACGCACATATATACACACACACACCCATATATGCACGCACGCCTACATACACAGCCGCATACACATGCACACACATACACACAGGAGTGCACACACAAAATAACACACATACCTGGCACACATACGCACGCACACACATAAACACACACATACACACCCCTCACATACATAAAACCACACACACACACACATACACAACACACATACACATATACACACATGCACACATACACATATACACACATGCACACACACCTCTCACATACACAATACTCACTCACATACATAACACACACGCACGCACGAAAACATACACAATATACACATACACGCACGCACAAAAAATATACACACACGCGCACACGGAAACACATACAGACACACATAAACACACACACACCCGTACCTAACACTCACAATCCCACACACACACGCACATTCACACATATACACACACACGCACACACCCACATACACACGCACACTTCTCACCAACACTACACACTAACACAGACACGCATACAATCATACACACATGGGCATAAACAACACACGCATATACAATAGCAAACGCACGCACACACACGTACACAGCAACGCACATACACACAACATACACATACACACAAACACACACGCACGCACAGAAAACATACACATACACACACGCGCACATACAAAATACACACACACGTACACGTACCTAACACCTACAACCCCACACAAACACGAACACACACACACACTCAAATAACCACCTGTTGACCTTCTACCTACACTGTCTATAGCGTCCACTAACCAGTCCTGCTACTAATTTCTTCCACTACGTCATACACACACACACACACACAAACACACTAACAGATAAACCACCAAACCATGCACACACACACACACACACACACACACATACATACGCACACACACGTTCTGTTATCACACACACACTCGCAGACTTTCGCACACGCACAGATATTCATCTCCCTTTTTTACTCTCCTATCTTAGAAAGAACTTTTCCCCCACCACCTCCTCTTCCGGTCTTTTCATAATGTAACCTCGTGGGCATCGGTACCATTTTCCTCTTTCTCCGTTCTTCCATTCTCCGAACTTTCCATCTTTCCGACGAAGGGCTACGCCCGAAACGTCATACACTCTCTCTTTCCTTTCCTGAGCGTCCAATAATACTATCCATATCACGTCCTCACTTTGTTGTTTTTTTGTTTTTTTGTTATTGTTTTTTTAAACTATATATATATATATATATTTAGGAGTGGCTGTGTGGTAAGTAGCTTGCTCACCAACCACATGGTTCTGGGTTCAGTCCCACTGCGTGGCACCTTGGGCAAGTGTCTTCTATTATAGCCTCGGGCCGACCAAAGCCCTGTGAGTGGATTTGGTAGACGGAAACTGAAAGAAGCCCGTCGTATATATGTATATATATGTATGTGTGTATATGTTTGTGTGTCTGTGTTTGTACCCCCAGCTTCGCTTGACAACCGATGCTGGTGTGTTTACGTCCCCGTAACTTAGCGGTTCAGCAAAAAGAGACCGATAGAATAAGTACTAAGCTTCCAAAGAATAAGTCCTGGGGTCGATTTTCTCGACTAAAGGCGGTGCTCCAGCATGGCCACAGTCAAATGACTGAAACCAGTAAAAGAGTAAAAGAGTATATATATATATATATATATACATATATACAGAGAGAGAGAGAGAGAAAGAGAGAGAGAGAGAGAGAGAGGATGAGAAAAAGAGAGAGGAGGTAGAGAGAAGGAGATGAGGTAGAGAGAGGGAGAGGAGGTAGAGAGAGGGAGAGCGAGCGAGAGAGAGAGATAGATAGATAGATAGAGAGAGAGAATTCAGAGTTGGTTCAAGTATTAGACAGGTACTTTTCATTGACTCCAGAAGGATGAAAGACAAAGTTGCTTTGTACGGATTTGAACTTACATTGCGGTCAGCCGGAACAAATCTAAATTGTGCTATAAGAAAAATGTGCCAATTCGTCATCTTTTCTGACTTGCAAAAGACCCTTATTATTTTGTGTGCTCAGAGTAGCAGAGGGGACAGAATTGTTAGAACGTTGGATAAAATGGCATAATGCAATGAGTTGTGGCTTTTACATTCTAGGTTGAAATTTCGCAGAGGCTGTCTTTACCTTTCATCTGATTGATGAACAGGTTAATTAAAGACTAGAACTCATAAAATATTAGTTTATCCTACCATCATTACCATAAACTTCTAGAGGAGGAGTATGAAGGACGACAAGGTTGTTGTAGCATCAGACAAGACGTTTTGCGGCGTTTAGTTTCTGTCTTTTTTGGTTTGGGTGTTGTTTAATCTCATCAGTTGACTTTGCCATGCGACCTTCTGTAGTCGATAAAATTAGTATCCTCCAAATCTTAGAATCGATCTAATCAAATATACCCAGTCGCAAATTTATGACGTCGTGTCTACTTAGAAATCTTTGGAAATATGTTTTTCCTTGATAAATATAGAGGAGACAATCTGGACATATTTAATCTCTTTTAGAAGGCTTCTAAAACAAAGCATAGCTTCTTCATAACTTGCCAAAGTATTAAAGAGTAAAACGTTTGCTATATTAAGCCGTAAATTTGTCGGCATGGAAAAATAAATAAATGCTACAAGATTAAATTTGTCTGAATACTATCTACGTAATAATTATCAAACAGTGACAGTCTGATATGAAAATATATTTGGTGATTAAAATATTCAGCTAAAGCGTAATCACATGCAGTAAAAGAAATGCAAACATAATCTACGACTAATATTTTTTCATTAGCAATAAGGTGAATGTTTTGCGTCACCGGCATCTAAAAAATATCCTGAAGATCACCTGACGTGACCAAAATCACAATCAATGAAATCATGAAAAGAGCTAGCCTAAGTAATCTGCAAGACACCATTGCAACCAAACGAAGAAAACTGCTGGGCCGTGTATCGCACTTACCATTGAAGAGACCGGTAAGGACATCAGTCGAGTGGACAGTTGAAGGAGGAAGGAAAAGAGAAGCAGGCTTGTGAAGACGTGGCACAGGACTGTGCGGGAAGATTTGACCGGGATGAGTGTCACCTGGGAAAAAAGGGTGCAGTTTGGTTCAGAACTCCTTGGAGAATTCTCATCACACTCTTTGAGCGAACGAAGATAACATCATCATCCTCAGTAGCAGCAACAATTAAGGCAGATATCTCCTGATTCGTTTTGCCTTTCTTTGAACACTCCTCAGCATGGTATAAGGTGCTAGGTAGCTTGTCGAAATTTCGCTTTTGCATCTAGTTTGCAAGATTCTTTATGCGAATTTGTGTGTTGACACAAATTTTGTTGTGTCTCAGGAGAGTCATTATGCCAATATTATTTACACACGCACTGGTTAAATCCCACTCTTTTATTATTAGTCAATTGGTTAAATATCCAACTAACTAATCGATTATTCTAAAAATTTTCTAAAGGAGTGGAATTAAACCAGTGCGTGTGTTAATAAAATTGGCATAATGACTCTCCTTAGACACAAGGTATTAACATAGCAACGTATACTACACGTTACATTTGTTGACGTGGAATAAACGAAATATCGAAAAGTTTTATTCGTAATATCAGTTGTTTAACGCATTCATTTCTTGAGCTGGTGAGAGAAACACCAATGTAATAACAGTTCCTGGAGTAACAGGAATCTAAGTAGAGTGAGTTCTTTAGAATATAAAGAATTTATCACGTGTGAATAAAGAAAAATTTTGCTTTCAAATTCAGTTAGGAAGATGGAACGCAAATAAGAAGAAATGAAGGAAAAAGGAAAAATAAAGAAATTGGATCTGATATTCTTGTAAATTATTACAGTGATCAAAGAACCTATTGTTTGATTGAGATCTTAGATGTTGGCATACGCTTGTTCGAAATATATTTGCCTCTGGTTATAAGTTTCTGTCTTGTATATAATACCGTTGGTTCTAATAGTATCACATCTTATCGAATGATATTGTAGGTCATCATAATTATTCAGCATTCTTTATACATGATATTGTATATGTATATACACACTCAGACCTCGGTACTACGGATCTCCCTTTAACGGATTTCGGAAGCAGCGGACAAAACCACGGCATATTAGCAACGCCTCTTCACCATCCATAGTAAGTCTGATTTTAAATTAAAAATGTTGAATTTACTGTATTATAGTGTATATTTACAGTGTACAGGTATTTTACACTGTCAGATTGGATTGCGTACTTGATTAAAAGCACAATACTGTATTTATTCCTCTGTCTTTCGTAAGGTAATTGTTGATATTAGCCACTCCTAACGTAACCTTAGTGTCGGCACCTTCGGACTATCAGCTTCATCGGACCGATGTTCCCAGCTTTTAGTCCGTAGTACCGAGGTAGGAGTAGACCTATATTTTCCTTTGCTATGTCATTGTACCACCATAAGTAACTAAAGGACCCTATAGGGAAATATCATTTGTCAACTCAGACAATGAACTTCATCACCAAAACAAAGTTTGCTTCTTGACCCTACAACATCTGAATTCATTGAGGAAGTGCCTTCTGTGACTATACTACCCATCCCTATGCCCTCACAAATATCAAAACAAGTCTGGCCTTCTCCCACTCCTTTATCATTACCATTCCTTTCTCTTTCTCCACCACCTTCTATTTTTCCTTCCCAAATACACACAGCACTGCCCACATACCCAAATGAACCTTTTGATTGGTGAAAATCGATAAACATCCTTCAGTTATACATTCGTTGCTTCCAACTTTAATGCCATTTCGCCTGATGAAAGGAACGCTTAAGCTAAAATTCACCTGATGTCCATGGATATTACGGATTGTACTGTAATCATCCCAGGAATACGAACTATGATCATAAGAAACAAGTTATTTGTGGAAACGCACGTAGAAATGCATTAAAATATTTATAAATTCCATTTATGGAGTATTATTATTATTACTATATTTATCCTTACATTATATCGGCACAACTCGGTACAACTCCATAAAACTCCTATTGCAAGTTGGTACCATTAGGCAGTAGCCGATATAATAAAATAGGAGCTTTTATATCTGTACTCAAAAACGTTTCCTGTGAACGAACTTAAAGAATGTATATGTATGTACTGGCTCGTCAGTGGATCATATATCCGAAAAAGAAGCACACTCTATACGTTAGAGCAGCAATGCATTTATAGAAAGTTAGTTATATGGCCTGTCATGGAGTGACCAATAGTTTCGCACCTATAAAGCGCTTTGCCTTATAGACGCTTTGTCAGACTCCAATGGCCTTAGATATAGTAAAACTGGATATAGTAAAACGTTACGGTCAGTTAATTTTGTAAACAAAAAAATAAATTTTCTGAGCTTTAGTTGGGACGGGTTATCACCCTTAGATCGGTTGCACTCAGT
>NC_142932.1:114296609-114314109 GCF_046866305.1 Octopus bimaculoides | reverse complement strand
TTTGGAATATTTTTACAATGAAATGACATATCAAGTTACATACGTTTATACACATACATTCATACATAGATATACATGTGTAAATACACACACACACACACACACACACACACACACACACACACACACACACACATATATATATATATATACATATATATATACAAGCATATATATATATATATATATATATATATATATATATATATGTGTGTGTGTTTGTGTAAATATATTTACATATATACATATATACAAGCATATATATATATATGCTTATGTATGTATATATATATATATATATATATATATATATATATATATATATATATGTATATATATATATATATATATATATATATATATATATATATATATATATATATATATATATGTATATATATATATATGTGTATGCATGTATATATATATATAGGCTTGGTAGAAGAAACACCATAGATAGAACTCAATACATGAGTATATATGTTATATTATTTATAATCGGCAGAAATTACAAAGTAACTCAAAAGCCGAATTTCGTATATTGCCATGCTATGCACGAAACCCTCAGTCCCTGAGTCACTTTGTATCTTCAACCTATTGAAAATAAAAATAAAATAATAATAATCACTTCTACTCTAGGCACAAGGCATGGAATTTGTGGGAAAGGGGATAGTCGATTAAATTGACCCCAGTGCTCAACTGGTACTTATTTTATCGACCTCGATTGGATGAAAGGGAAGTCTACCTCAGCGGAATTTGAACTCAGAACGTAGTGACGGACGAAATGCAGTTATGCTTTTGGTCGGGTATGCTGACGATCCTGTTAGCTCGCCGCCTTAATAATAATAATAATAATAATAATAATAATAATAATAATAATAATAATAATAATAATAATAATAATAATAATAATAATTCTGTTTACTGGAAGCACAAGGCCTCAAATTTGGTGAAAGGGATTAAGTTAATTTCATCGACCTCAGTGCGTAACTGGTACTTATTTAATCCATCCCGAAAGGATGAAAGGCAGCTCGCCGCCTTAATGATAATAATAATAATAATAATAATAATAATAATAATAATAATAATAATAATAATAATAATAATAATAATAACAACAACACAGTTATACCTACACAAATCGGTGAGGCATACAAGTGTCTCACCGACTTTGTTCCTTTGTAACCTCAGAAAAAAGGAACAATTTTAATGAGATTTTCTACAAATACCTTTCTTATGGTGTAGATTCGATTTTAGACTTTTCAAAACTTTATTGAAACTCTACAATCGAAGGATAAGATAACAAGCTGAATCTCTTAATCAGTTATGTATCGTAGATTATATTCGTAAAACCAATATAATCGGAATCTACACTATCATAAAAGTATTTGAAGAAAGTTTCATTAAAAAATATCTGTTTTTCTGAAAATTATAAAGAAAGAAATTCGAGTAGGTGGGGGGCACACTTGTGTAGCTATGCTAATAATACATACATAGTTACATACACATATTTATATATAAATCTATCTTTATGTCTTTATATACATCCACGGAATATAAATTTATAAGAACCATACTTTCATGTATACACAGAAAGAAACAGGAACGTAGATTACGGAGATAAACTCTAAAGTTTGAATCAAGTTTGATAAACAAATAGAAATTTGTAAGGACATGCAAATGCTGCGTAGTTTTAACATTATGTAAAACATTAAGGTAACATTATGAATTATTCATTTCTTGGTACTTTTGTGTCTTTAAATTTCATCATTTTTTATTAACGAGAGCATGATAATAATAATGAAAAGAAATTTGATAATCCAGTTAAGAAATTCCATTTAAATATATATTCAAATGATATACTATTTATCTTGAATTAAAAATAAAAGCATCGCAGATAGTAATACTGATTTTTAATATATTTATACATCACTGTTTTTAAATATACATTGCACACGCAATATGGACATACGCTGATATATTCTTACATATGTTGATATGTATTATACTTACAATATGTTTACACCAATATATTTATTTGACCTCACTAACATTCCTATCCATACACAAACACATATACACATATGCATATCCTCCACCACCGAGTGAATAAATCATTTGCTACACCGGGAAGGCATACTCGAACGACGTGTGACGCCTTTCTACTCTTTTTCACACACACACACACACACACACACATGAATACAGTATTAGTTGCAAATTTTGACACAAGGCCATCAATTTCTGGATAAGTCGATTACATCGACCCCAGTGCTCAACTGGTATTTATTTTATCGACCCCGAAAGGATGAATAGTCAAAGCTGACCTCGGCGGAATTTGAACTCAGAACATAAAGACGGACGAAATGTTGCTAAGAATTTCGTCCGGCGTGCTAACGATTCTGCCAGCCTGCTTCCATGAAAAACAGCTGTAATATTGGAATAAGTATACACCAATCCTCTTGGAACATACACATCCATCTATAAATCACGTCACTTTTATTAGAGAATTGGAATTTCGAAAAATTGCATCCCGCTTATCTTCAGACATTCTGTCTAAAATTTCAGTCATAAAACCGAGGAGTGATCCTAAAAGTTGAAAGCAGGAGAAAAAAGGGGCAATCAAATAAAAAAAATTAAAATATGGGTCAGAATCAATAATAATGCATGCATCCATCCAGACTTTCAACCAAGGGCGTTGGGGTTGAGTTCTCAGGCTCCTCGTCCACAAGGCTCTGTCAGAAGCAACCATCATTACACGTTCCGGTTGGACTCTCAAGCGTGATCAACTGTGACTATGGATATTACCCAACCACATCGCTCATGATCTACTCCTAGATCTACCGCTTGGCTTGGCTGGAGGAATTTGTCTTGAGATTCTTTTCTGTGATATTCTTATCTCTTGTCCATATTACTGGAGCCGTGGCTTCTCAATACAGAGAACATATGTTCTCAATACAGTGACTCGACCATGAAAGGCTCCCTAAACTCCGATTTTTAATATAGTAATACATCATTGATTTTAAATGTGCATTGCACACGCAATACGGACTCCTGTCCAGTAACATTACTCCTGAGAACCTTCGCAGGAACTCTATTTTGGCCGCTTGGATTCGCAATCATACTCTCAGTAGTTACCTGACCTTCATGACCATATGTAATGACAGGCTCGAAAACCGAAGATAACAAATTTGGCCTTCTTACCAACCTCTCTTCTTCAGAAGACTGAGTGCTGGAGCTACCGCATTACTATACCAGCACATGCAATTCTAGCCTCCAATTCAGTCCCCTGCTTCCTCTTTCTCGAGAATACGATCCCAAATTAGTTAAACTTCTCCGTTTGTCTTCGTGATGTTTGACTAACACGCAGAGTGCACTGAGATAACTTTGAATACACATTTCCATTTTTTTACGTCAAATTTTGATTCAAATTTGAACTTCATTTTTCACTGTTTGGACAACCTTGAGTAAGGTCTTGAATATACTGATGAAACTTTAACAGATTGGGCAACGTTTCAGGACTTATACTACCAATACTTGTCTGAATGATACCCAATGCTCCAAGACGCTATAGCAAAAAAAAAATGGAGATTCAAACTGGCAGCAGAGTGTGTTTGAGAGAGAGAGAGAGAGAGAGAGAGAGAGAGAGAGAGAGAGAGAGAGAGAAAGAGAGAGAGAGAGAGAGAGAGAGAGAGAGAGAGAGAGAGAGAGAGAGAGAAGCCTGTGACTGGTCAAATATCAAGAGATCACAGAGAACGGAATGTAGTGAAGATTTTTCCTACTTCACGTTTCAAGACGTGGATACAATTGCATTTGAATCTGAGCGCCTCACCTATTTATGGTCTATGGAAGGATATCAGGGTCATGATAAAAGGCATGATTTTAAATTATAATTATACTTATAATTATGAAATCATATTATAGTCATGGAAAAACGTAACTATGAAAATAATTTGAAACAATAATATAAATAATAATAGTTTCAAATTTTGCCATAAGGGCAGCAGTTTTGGGGGGAGGGGACGAGTCGTTTACTCCGATCCCAGTGTTCAAATGGTACTTAATTTATCGACCCCGAAAGGATGAACGGTAAAGTCGACCTCGGCGGAATTTGAACTCAGAACGTAGCGACGGGCGAAATACCACGAAGCATTTCGTCCAGCGTGCTAACGATTCTGCCAGCACGCCGCCTTAATAATAATAATAATAATAATAATAATAATAATAATAATAATAATAATAATAATAATAATAATAATAATAATAATAATAATAATAATAATAATAATAATAATAATAATTTATAACACAGTTATACCTACAGAAATCGGTGAGGCACACAAGTGTCTCACCGACTTTGTTTCTTTGTAACCTCAGAAGAAAGGAACAATTTTAATGAGATTCTCTACAAATACACTAAACATTTCGTGCAGCGTGCCAACGATTCAGCTAGCTCGCCGCCTTAGCAATAATAATAATAATAATAATAATAATAATAATGATAATAATAATAATGATGATGATGATGATGGTTGCTCCCGTTAGTTTCGACGTATGAGTGTTTGAAGGACAGGACTTAAAGCTAAAGAGAGTAACAGAAAGAAAGGAAGAAAGAAAAACAAAAGGAATGAAAATAAAAGAAGTTGCATCCATTTGCGATGGATGCAAAAATCTAATCTGAGTCCAGGTATAGATTTTGCTATGAAGAAGTCACAACGGGGACACTGATGATTTTGATTTTGCCTGGCACTGGGCATGCGTGTCTGTTGATTGCGGGATATAACTCTTCTATTGTTCTTTTTCTTCGACTCAAATTGTTTGGATGTATCGTGACACAATGCAGATCGCAAAATTTGAAACGACGACAACAACAACAACAACAACAACAACAACAACAACAACAACAACAACAACAACAACAACAACAACAACAATAATAATAATAATAATAATAATGATAATAATTCTGATTATGATATGAGGAAAGGCTATAATTATTAAAATAGGCTACGCTATGAAAATTATACATCTAATTCTCATTTTAAATGTGAAAAATTTTATTTATATGGTAATTGTAAGAACACCATAATTATAAAACAAAGTTATAATTATGAAATTATATAACCTTAAATCATATTTCTATTTAAAATTATAATTATTAAAACGTTATAATTATGTAAGTATCGTAACTATGGGCACATGTTCTAATGAAAAAAAAAACCCAACATTTTTATAAAACAATTTTAAATTGATTTATATATTAAATCATATTTACAATAATTATGGAAACAAGTTCGTTTTCTAATTATTATGAAAGTAATATAATTTAAAGCTGTAAGTATACCTTTGAAATTATGTTATATTGTCAAATTAAAGTATCCTATAATAATAACGGTTTCAAATTTTGCCACAAGGGCAGCAATTTTGAGGGATGGGATGAGTCGATTACATCGACCCCAGTCTTCAACTGGTACTTAATTTATCGACCCCGCGAAAGGATGAAAGGCAAAGTCGACCTCGGTGGAATTTGAACTCAGAACGTAACGACGGGCGAAATACCGTTAAGCATTTCGTCCAGCTCGCTAACGATTCTGCCAGCTCACCGCCTTAGTGTCCTATAATAATAATAATAATAATAATAATAATAATAATAATAATAATAACAACAACAACAGCAACAAAGATGGAACATTTTAAATCTAAATTCTTATTTTTCTATCCATCCATCCATCCATCCATACAGCCAACCAACCAACATACATACATACATACATACATACATACATACATACATGCACAAATTAACTAGCATTCACTTATTTACAATTCACGGAACTCTCTTGAATCAAACTAAGTAGCCTTATGAATTTATTTATGAAACGCCCAGTTTGAAGAATTTATATAACTCTGAAAAATAAAACAAGCATACATAAATATATGCGTACAAAAATACATACATACATATACATATACACACACACACACACACACACACACACACACACACACACACACACACACACACACACACACACACATATATATATATATACACACACATACATACACACGGAGAGAGATTCGAAAAACGTTTTGGTATTATCTATTCACCATTACATATGTTTCATTTGTAAATAGGAGTTACAAAATTGTACAAGTAGGAGAAACATGTTAGATATATCCTATTAGGAATTCTTCAGACACAGAATCAAATCATAAAAATGTATTGTTTGATTCTCTGTCTGAAGAGTTTCTAACGTGAGATGTCTACACATTACTTTTATATGTACAATTTTGTAACTCCTATTAGTAAACGAACACGTGTAAATTTTTTCCAGTATTTTTCAACTCTTATGCATATCTCACACAAATATAACTTCTACATACAATTTTGGAGTACTGGAATTAGCAAATGTGTTTCAAGAGGACACAACTTAGATTTTAAACCTACATACATACATACATACATACATACATACATACATACATACATTCGTATGTACATTAATAAATAAACACATACATGCTTACATACAGACCTACGTTATGCATACAAAAGTGCATTTTGAACATATTATGTCTCTTTAAGTGGAAAGTTACTTGGAAGAATATGGTTAACTGAGTGGATGAGAATATTTCTGAGAGTTTATATGTTGATAGTAATGACTCCGCTGATTTGCAAGATGGAGAACAAGAGGTAAAGAATCCACATAAGGAATGTAAAACATGCTGAGATATATTTTGTTGTATTTGGACCACCGAGTTCTGCTTTGCCAAATACCGGATGCAGACGGCGCAAAACGAGTAGAGACATCGTCAGTGCGGAGAAGATAGTATACAGTACAACGGTGAATGCCAGACTTTCAGTTTTGCCTTGGAAATTGAATTTGGTACCCTGAAAGACAGAATGGGAAACTTAGAACTAAAACTTGATCTTTATTTTCTCATTTATAATTAATAATTTATGTATAAACGATGTGAATGACTTCTTCGTTGGTTGCGATAATAAGTTCCCAGTTGTTTGATCAACATAACTACGAGGGGGTGCTGAAAAGTTCCTGGCTTTGGTTAAAAGAAAATACAGGACAATCAGTTAGTTATAATTTTATTCAACACATTCTCAGATTGACACAGCTGTTGCAGCGGCCCTTCAGTTTTTCTAAGCTCTGTAATAAACCCGGAAGGTTGAGCCACCAGCCAGATCTTTCGCGACACCAGAAACTTTTCAGCACTCCATCGTACTTTCTCATTGTATTATAGTGGCAGAGTCGTTTGCGCGTCGGACAAAATGCTTAGCAGTATTTCTTCCTGTTCTTTACATTCTGAGTTCAAATATTGCTGAGGTCAGTTTTGCTTTTCGTCCTTTTGGAGTCGATAAAAGAAAGCATCAGAAAGAACTGAGGTCGATGTTATCGTTTACCCAACTCCTACTAACTATACCGAGCTCGTGCCAAAATTTGAAACAGATATATAGTCTCAGTGGCTGAATATCCCACAGAAAATTGTCCTGGAGATATAGCAACCAAGCAGAATCTGTGTGAGAAAACCCGGGCTTCGAATTACAGACACAGGTACAGTCCGGCCTCACTCATAAGGTTTGAGTCGAGCTGAGGGGTGTGGTAAAAATGCTCTTGCCTGAAGTGCTGTCTGGTGTGTTGGGACCTGGGACCTCATGATTGCGGACCGAACTTCATTACCATTCGCTAATATATGAGCGGGAAGGCTATTGTATATACACAAACATATAAACAAGTGAGACGTGGGCTAGTACGAAGAGGGAAGAATGCCGACGCAAAGGGCCATTGGAATGTCATTGAGAGAGCACATCCGAAATAAGGTAATTCGAGAACGGTGCGGAGTGAACGATGTGGTCGCAGAATATCGAAAGCAGAAGTTCCACTGGGCTGGACATATCGCAAAGTTCACAAACAAGAAATGAATCTGTGAAGTTGCCGAATGGTAGGTATCCAAGTGATTGGAAAAGCCACGCGGAAGGCCTCCACGAGTATGGGAGGATGATTTAGTTAAACGATTTAGATCAAAATGGAAAATAAGGATGCAATCAAGAAAGAATTGTAAGTGCATTGCGATCAGCGGTATATAACAACATCCGATATTCTAGTCGATACAATGGTACACTGATACAAACACACAAACACCGGTTTATGTTTACACACAAATACCCACGCATAAATGTAGAGTGGAGTAAAATAATAATTCTATGGACAGTAAATTTAAGAAGTAGGAGAAAATAGAAGTATTGTCAGAAAAGATAGGTAAAAGAAAAGAAAAAAAAGCAATGGTTTGGAGAGAGATTGCATAAGAGGAAAAAAAATGAGGACAGTGCATACATACACACACGTGCGCGCACACACAAACACGCGCGCGCGCACAATGATTTGACAATATTAGTACCAATTTGAGACAGAAAAGAGGAGAAACAGACATATATCACAAAAAATAATGTATCTAATTTTAACATTGTCGTAAGGCCACATAGTATTTGACTGGTATTTTATTTCATCGATCCAAGTGGATGACTGTCAAAGTTAACCTTAATGGGATTTGAACTCGGAATGTAAAGAACTGTAACTAAATGCTAAAAGGCATTCTGTCCGACGCTTTGCCAATCCACCACTTCTAAAAGTTAATGTATAGAAAAAAGAATCTAGAAAAGAATTCCACTTACGTTGGTGTAGTGATACACAGAAGCAATAAACCAAGGAAGTCCAAGACCCAAAAACACATTAACTGCGTTGCTCCCATTTATGTTTCCGATTGCATTATCCGCCCATTTCTCTTGCAGAGCTGCTTGTCTGCTGGCAAATGTATCTGGCATACTGGTCCCTAGAGCAACGAGTGTGATGGCCGTTATACTCTTGTTTAAGTCAATTAGACAACCGAAGATCGAGGCCAAGTCACTGATCAATGCTGTTATAACGCCGATCATAGATAACGAGAAGAAAAACGTTAACCAGCCTCCACACAGTGACGGCGGTGGTACAAAAGCAAATACGATCTGAAACGAGAACATTCATAGTTATAGCCAGGAGTTAACTTGAATAATTAGAAAAGTATCAAATTTACTATGGACTGCTATGCATATTCTTTAATCTGAAATTCTGTGAATCTATTATAAATGCTAAAATGTAGGAGCTGGCGAAGGAGTATCTAAGGGGCCACAGTTGTAAGGAACAGTGTCACAAACAATTCAAGACTGGATTGCAAACGCATACCCTTCAAAGTGGGAGGTAGTAATCCGTCTATTGGTCCATAATAGACTGCTTTGATGATCGATGTTACTATCATCACGAAGCTTTCTACCAACATATCCGTGCATAGTCTTCTGCTCATATAAGCTCATACTTTCATCTGATGATAAGTTGCGGTGGAGTCGTGCGACTTCTTTGGGCATGTATTTAAGGTTATCAGACAAAGAATGTTGCCCAAGGCGCTGCCTTCCAAGTCTTACGATGTTGTCAGTTTCAAATATGCAAATTTGGTCAAGAGATGCACTTCGACACTTGGTGGTTAAAAGATGTTGCCGAAGGGATATGATGCAACATTCAAAGGCATTTTGGATCGATGTTAAGCCTCTGCCGCCTTGTTTTCATTTTAGGTAGAGGCGATCTACGTTACTGTTTATGTGGAAATTATGTATGTATGTATGTATGTATGTATGTATGTATGTATGTATGTATGTATGTGTGTGTGTGTGTGTGTGTGTGTGTGTGTGTGTGTGTGTGTGTGTATGTATGAGTATGTATATCGGTGTAAATCGTTGTGAATATCTCTTGTTCTTTAAATATGAAAAAGATTGGTAGATAATTCTTTAAATGAACCTAATTCACATGAACGTAACCATTCGATAAATAAAATCCAATAAATGAGTACCGAATCTTGAATGTTGTACCCTAGCATGGTTTCTGTTCTGTCACAAAACTCAGTAAGACATTTAAACGAGACATGTATTGTTCGTATACTTATTTGTACCTTCCAGAAAAATGTCAGAAAGTGCATGCCATAATCCGTGTTTGATGCATTTTCGATATCACCTCCATTGACATTCATAGCCTGTTTGAATTGCTCACCCCACGTCGCACTTTCTAACTTTAAAGAATCCAAATTTTGTTTAGTCAGATTAGCAATTCGGCTGACCATGCTGTTGAACTCTGGGAAAGAGAAAGACAAGGATAGTAAATAAAGCTAAGTATAAAATAAAAGCAGAAAGTAAAAGGAAAATAATATATAAGAAAGAATGATACAGTTTGACAACGTTTATCGACGTAAACTCTTAAGAGAGTTTCTATTGTAAACAAAATTTATCTATCTTGTAAATACATTCTACTGTATCATTAAGCAGTGATATAAACTCCATTCTTCTTTTCTTCTAAAAATATGAACTTTATATTCTAGAAATATTGTGTATAAATCATAACATTTGTCGTAGCGGGACTAAATATACGTATATTAATCATACTCTATACGTATGTATTCATAACCTACATTCTCTTGGTACTATAGTTACAATTAATTTTGGGCGACAACCTAGTTTCAGTATGTTAGTCGAGTTGTGTCATTTACAACTTACATCTTAATAAGTAGCTGTTTTTTGGCATCTTGTAAGGGAGAAGCAAACGAATACCTATGAGTCGTAAATACAGTGAAACTAGTCGGTTTGGACCTCGTTTCACAGGGTCTAATTGCAGAGCGAGACTAATTATATATTAAATATTGGGTCACCTCATAAATAATGCGGTTTTTTTAATACCTCTTTTATTTTTCAAAATTAAGATAAATAAAGTTATTTTTAATCTAAAATACACTCTCCTTCATTTTCTACAATGCTCTTCCATCTATGTGGTAGACTTGCAAGGCCCCTCTTCTAAAATTCACTTGTCCGTGACGAAAAATACTCCTGCAGTACCGTTCTGACCTCGTCTACAGAGTTCATATTTTTCCTGTCCAAATGATTTTGAAGACTGCAGAATAAGTAATAATCAGATGGGGCAATTTCCGGCGAATATGGTCGGTGGAGAATCGTTTCCCAAACAAACTGCTCCTGCTTTGGAATGTCATTCTCTCTGTATGTGGCCGACCATTATTCTGATGGAAGAGCACCTTTTGTCTTGAAACCAAAGATGGTCGTTTTTCTTCTAGTGCTGACTTGAATGACTGGTTGAATGATCAAATCTAAGCTTCTCTGCTAATTCCTCAACAGTTATGATGAGATTTTGTTCCACTAGGGCTTGCAGGACATCCTCGTCGAGCTCTACAGATCTGACAGGATAGGCCCATCTTCTAGGCTGTACTTTCCAGCTCGGAATTTCTGGAACCACCATTGACACTGGCTTACGCTTATTGTCCAATCTCCATATACTGCGTTAATATTCCTTGCACTTTCCATTGTATTGTTGCCTTTATTGAACTCATAAAGCAAGATATGCCAAATATGCTCCTTTGTCACTTCCATTATAGCTTTGAAAAAATAACTGTTAAAATGGAACTGCACTCTTCAAAACTTGCACTAAGAATAAGGACTAGGTAAAATTATTACCTGCTTCTATAGCAAGTTGATGCAGGTAGTTTATCCCGTTCCCCTCCGACTTTTAGTTCATGCAATTGAAAAAACCGCATTATTTATGGGATGACCCTGTATATTGGATATGGAAACACTCGGAATCGAGATTGACTTGGCATTAGGTAGAATGCTTTTGACATTGTTTTAGGTGCTTAGGTAACCGTGAGCCGACATTA
Source organism: Octopus bimaculoides (assembly GCF_046866305.1). Lineage (NCBI taxonomy): Eukaryota > Metazoa > Mollusca > Cephalopoda > Octopoda > Octopodidae > Octopus > Octopus bimaculoides. The sequence continues at coordinate 114,302,352 of NC_142932.1, read as the reverse complement.
GACGCCACCTCAGTTTCCTGGCCCAGCAGGATTTGACAGCTGGGAGAGGGTGGCACCAGCACTGAGCTGGTACCCATTTACAGCTGAGTAGACAGGAGTAACGAGAAATGAAGTGCCTTGATCAAGGACACACAACCCACTGCCTGGACCAAGAATAGAACACACGACTTTATGATCGTGAGGCTAAACCTTAACCACTAAGCCACAAGCCTACAATACATGTAATATAGACAGTAACGAGAAGATAACCCTTATATTGGTTTCAAATTTTGGCACAAGGCCAGTAATTTCAGAGGATGGGATAAGTCGATTACGTTGGCCCCATCCCCCAGTGTTCAACTGACACTTATTTCATCGACCTTGAAAGGATGAAAGGTAAAGTCGACTTCGATGGAATTTGAACTCAGAACATAAACACGGACGAAATGCCACTAAGTATTTTATCCGGCATGCTAACGATTCTGCCAGTTAGCCGCCATATAAGTTCCCTTTATATTAGAATGGAATTTATTCTCTGAAATTCATTGTTTCCTTCATTTCGAGGGACATTATTCAACTTGACAGGTCGATGATATGTTTGGGAAAATTTGTAATTAAATTATAATCGATAAAATATATCTACTTTCAACGATTAAATTTCGAGTGACAGACTTAATCCGCTGCTCAGGTTAACTTCCTCCTCCTGACCTCTGGGTCATCAGTGAAGTCCACATACTTGCAACCTTCACAGCTTGGCTTACATGCTAATATTAACTTCCTTCCCAGCCTCAAACCCTGAAACAGATCATAAGCGTTGCTCTTTCTCCTCTAACTAATAATTAATCTCCCCACTACTGTCTCTCTATCAATATCTCTCTCTTTCTGTTTATCTATCTATCTAGTTAGCTAGCTAGCTAGCTATCTGTCCACCTCACACACACGCATGCACTCTCTCTCTCTCTCTCTCTCTCTCTCTCTCTCTCTCTCTCGCTCTAGTGTTGAAGGCTGGCAAACCGAAACTTCGAAGTGGCTGTCACACGTCTTGTAAAAGTTGAATAAACGTACTTTACAAAGAAGTATCGAGTAATTCTTCAGTTTAATGCTAAATTGCTATTATATATAATATGACATAAGAACATACATTAATGTGTGTGAGTGTGTGCATGCATGTGTGTATATGTGTGTATGTATATATATATATATATAGATTCAATGTGAATATGGTACTTAAGTTTAGGCACCAGAATTAAGTATGGTATTATCCATACAATTCGAAAATAAGGTGATTAAAATCAAAATAAGCAACAAGGATATCCAAAGTTAATGCAGTACGATCGTTTCATGCGACTCCGTTTATTTAAGCATTGTGAACTGGTTTTTTGTATTCTTCCTTTCTACTTGGAGATTTTAAATGTAATTACAAAAATATGTCCTTCTGTTGAAATGAAATTTCAGTAAATTTCTATATCTTTGTGCAGCTGAGGATTGCTCTGCATTTTACATTTGATGTAATGTTCACATTGCTTAAATAAATGGAGTCGCATGAAATGATCATACTGCATTAACTTTGGATACCCTTGTTGCTTATTTTGATATATATATATATATATATATATATATATATATATATATATATTATATATATATATATATATATATATATATATATATATATATATATATATATATATATATATATATATATATATATATATATATATATATATATATATATATTTACATTCAGAGATATAAGTGTACATCCACACACATACATATATATGCGCATGTGTGTGTGTGTACTTATGTATGTACGTATGTATGTGTATGTATATATATATAGTTGAAATTTACAGAAAAACAAAAGACGAAGACCGGTGTATAAACAACATGCCATAAATGTACACAAACACATACATACATATATATATATATGCACGATTGTGTGTGTATGTATGTATGTACGTGGTCTGATCAATACGTATCCGGACTGTTGCCATAGTAACGAAGCTAAAGCACATAGAGTGAAGCCGCTTAGCGAGGTGTGTAGCGTGTGATCATTGCAATGACCATGATAGAGAAATTTGAGCAGAGAATGAGCATCAAATTTTGTCAAAAGCTTGGCGATACTTGCGTAAAGTTTTCAAAAAGTTTCCATCGTTCTCGACACATTCAGATCTTGGTGCAAATGAAATCCGAGTGTCTTTTTGGTCAGCTGAAAGCAGTTTTGACACAAATTTGGCAGACACGCGTCTCATATCCAAATCTTCAGTGATAATGAACTGAACTGAACCGTAACCAATCTGCACATTCTCTGATAACTCACAGATGGTGATTTGACGATTTCCCCACACAGCTGTACGCACATCTGCGATGTTTTTCTCAGTTCTGCCGGTTGTGGGTCACTCAGAACGTTTGTCAATATCGATATTTTTTCGGCCATCTTGGAAACGTCTGAACCACTCGTACTCTAGTGTGCGGCTCATACACTCCTCTCCATACACTTTCCGCAACTTTGCGTAGAGCTCGGAGCAGGTATCGTCATGACAACTTTCTCTGTCATGGTCGATGTTACGATAACACGCTACAAACTTTTCTTCCAAGCACTGCTGTAAACAGAAGTGAATTAGAAAGTTAAAACTTAGTGCACATGCACAGCAGAGATCAAGGTCAATCTGTGCCAAGCGGTTTTACTCTGCATGTTTTAGCTTCGTTACTATGGCAACAGTCCGGTTACTTATGGATCAGTTTATTTCAAGATTTCTTGCCAATAGAGAAACAACCTGTTTTTAACCTAGATCCAAGGTTCCTTCATTGAAATTTCAACAGCAGCAACAGGGTATTTTGTTTGTATGTAAGTACGTATTTATGTATGTATCTATTTTTACACTTCCAGTGATGGATTGGATCTGTAGTCTTCGAATTAGCTTTCTCCTTTCTGGTTTTGAGAAGCCTAATTTTTCAAGATTAGTATTTAGGCAGTGTATCTATATATGTATATATGTATGTATGTATGTATGTATGTATGTATGTATGTATGTATGTATGTACGTAAGTATTATGTATGTATTATGTATGTATGTAATAAAGAACTCTCTCAGAAGTCTCTACTTACCTTCATCACTTACTATTGTAACGATTGTGCGATTTGCTCTTCCGAGCTCCGCACCACATGTTGGGTCACTTAACTCCACTTGGAAGTTCAAATCACTCTTCCCACTCTGCCGAATGTACCATTATATTGTTGAAATATGAAAGTAGAAGTTAAGAACCATAAGCAAAAACTAACAAAATAATCTCTACGCTTAAGCATACAAACAGCCTTCAAAGAATGGGTTAAGACGAATTAAGAAAGCTCTCTAATGCTGATACTGACAACACACACACACACACACACACACACACAGTCTGTCATACCGGCCATGATGAAATACCACAAGGTATAGAAAATACATATTCGCCTTTATATATTTATATATTTAATCCTTTATATTGAACACTCAATATTTCATCTATTCAATAAGACATATTCCATATATTCAATAAGACATTCAATACTTTATTTCATAGTACCATCCATTTTTATTTTATATTATATATTGTATATTATATTATATATTGTATATTCCATATTCTATATCCCACATTGGTTTTGCAGGAATATAAATAAAACATAAAAAATAGACAGTGTTGGAACTCTTTGAAACAAAATAATATATTCCTCTATACACAATCATACAAAACCCCCTTTTTTTGTATTTATTTTTACTCGCATATATATATATATATATATATATATATATATATATATATACAGATTCCTTAAATAGTATTCAGGAATCGATCCACTTTACTATGGAAATGAATGAAAGGACCTTTCATTTTTGAACTTTCTAGTAATTAAGGAAAATGAGATAACAACGGATCCCTACTGAAAGGACACAGGCACATACTAATCTTAAATTTTAGATCTTGCGACCTATTCTAAATAAAAAAAAGAGCATTCTATTTAATACAGCAAGACATGTATGTTCAATAGTTACGGACACAAATAGGCTACAGGGACGATTAGAAAATATTTCTTCAGAACACAAATATCCTGAAACTTAGTAAATCTTGCTTCAATCAAAATAAAAGAGATGAGATTAGAACCTCCGTCTTACGGAGAAGCCTTTACAGTGAGACCGAAGACAAACATCACAAATAGAAATACTTCATTTGCAGTCATCCATAATCTTAGAAACTATAACGTCTTACATTCGACTAAGTAATATTTCCCAATTATATACCAGTCACTAAATCTTAAGAAAATAATTAAACAATAACAGATTATAAATAGCCGATAACAACCACCAAAATCTCAAAAACTCTTAATAAAGGCGAAATTCATTTCAGAAGAATAAATGATGGAGGTAAGAAACTGTAGACACCTCCGTTATAGAAAGTGTGGAATAATAGATCAGAGAACCAAAAAAAAAAAAAATCCCAAAAAAAAATCAATGTAAATATGAATTTCAAAACAAAACAAAAAAAAATCACATTTACTGGTTCACTATGGTCATATTGTCCATAATGCAATGAGAAATACATTGACAAAATCGGTTTGAAATTAATACATCGAGTTAGGGTGCATAAGCAACAAATCAAAGATTCATCTCTAAGAAATGACCTATCAAGACATTTGTGCAAATGGAAAATTCAAAATACTCCCATTTTTTTTCAAAATAAGAGAAGAAAATGATCTACTAAGAAGGCAAAAGAAGAATACATTTTAATAGTTCTAAATCCAAAATTAACCGAAAATAACCAACACTGTTAATAAAACTTCCACCTAAAACTAAAATTTCCACCTAAAACTAAAACTTCCACATCAAGGATCACTTCAAAACATGTGTGCTTGAAAAGCTGTAAACAGTGAAAGCAGTTAAACACAAAACAAACACTTCCTCCCAAAGAGTTCGTATTATTCTATTTTTTAAGATTTTTTTACTCTATAATTGATAATTTCTAATGTAAGATATTTCTTCAAATATAGTGACTGTTTTAAGAATACTTTGTAAAATCTTGATTTTTTTAAATATATGAATGTATATATAAACATGTATAATATACTCCCCCCCCCACAACAAAGTAACACTCAATACATTTGTCTCATAGTGAGAAAGACAGAGAGGGTAGTGCTGTTAGTTATGTTGTAAGCGACATTTGTTAAATTTACAGCAAAAGCATTTCTATAAATGGAGAGGAAGGATCTGAAATGTTAGTTTCTACACTTCATTGAATCTTCAAACGCATTAATTATTGTCGATGTAGACTATCAGTAAACTTTTGCAATTTTTACGTTTTCTATATTTTACATTTTATAAACACAGTTATCGTCGGCTGAGCCAATTGTTTGATTAAGATTGATTACATCAATGAGCGCAAATCAATATTAATGATATGAAACAACACATTAAAATATTGTAGTTGTTTGTCACAGCGGTAATGAATTAATTGAATTTTCCCATCTCTAATCTTACTAATGTTATTTCATCAATAGCCAGTTTTCCCGATACTTTATTTATTATTATCTGACGACAAATCCAATACCAATTTAGTTAACGACGAAGGCTCTATGTAGTGGTTCGATCTGCTAGAAATAGAAGCGAAATCTTTCTTCGCTCCTTGTATACGGGGTATAAGACATTTTGGTGCAGCCTATTCATTTCGCTGATCCGACACTGACATTTTGGCATCAGATATTTTAATATTCCTGTTTTAA
>NC_142932.1:114274109-114289109 GCF_046866305.1 Octopus bimaculoides | reverse complement strand
AATAAAATTTGGGATTTTTTGCGGAGGGTGAGACTGTTAACAAGAACAGGACAGTGAGAACAAGACAGTAAAAACAAACGGTGAGGGCTGGCTAGCGTCCATAATAATTTTTCTATCGTCTTGGCGCAACAGCCCTCACCGTTTGTTTTTGCTGTCTTGTTATCACTGTCCTGTTCATGTTAACACTTTCACCTTTCGCAAAAATCCCAAATTTTATTTAATTTGCTTTGCGGGAAGGACTGTTTCAACGAAGTCGCGTATGTTTAAATTGTAATGAAGGAGCTTTGGATCTAGGATAGAAACCGGTTCTTTCTCTATTGGCAAGAAATCTTGAAGCAAAACTGAATAATGACATACATACATACGCACGGCTCGAAACGTAAAAGACTTCTTCATTTTCCCGAGTGTCAAACTAATACAATTGCTTGTTGTTCATACACCTGCCTTCGTCTTTTGCTTTTCTATAAATTTCAACCACATATAGATACATATCTATATTTATATACATGCATAATATATGTATATATGTACAGTAATACCTCACTTTACGAAGACCCACTTTACGAGACCTTGTGTTTACGAATTTTATTTTATTACTAGACTACCCGTGATCCGTTGGGTCACCAATAGTTCAAGGTATCCCCAAAAATGCGTATCTCTGGAACATATAGTCCGATTTACGCGAAGCTTATCTTATTCTGTTTGTATTCACATTTCAGTGACTCCTTACTTTCAGAGTAATTTCCCATTGTGCGCCTGTTTGGCTGTATTAAATTACAGACAAGCACACACGCAAGCATGCAAGCAAGCAATCACAGACTTTTAGAATTATATAGATGGATATAAAGATCCAAATTTTGAACGAAGTGCAAAAATTTCTGCTACCATAACAAATGCTTCTGCGTGTACCGAGAAATTTATAGAGAGCAAAAAAAAAAATAAATAAATAAAGTTTCTAAGCAAACAACTCTAGACTTGTTTTTTTAAAAAGAAATCTACAAATCCGTCTACGAGTGCTTGTGAATCAGCAATCGCGTCTACAAGTGATGATGTGCGCGAGTCTAGTGCGAGTGAAAGTGATTCAAAAAACGATTATAATATTTTTTATTATAAATGATCTTGACATTCTTTTTACTTTGTATAAAATATTATTTACATTCTACTGTTGTTTTATTGCCATTTATTTACGAGTATTATAAATTTTATAGGTAAAATATTTTTCTGGGAACGAATTGCGACTTATAACATTGCTACTGTGGGAAATTATTGCTCTGCTTTACGAGTTTTTGATTTACGAGTGGTCTCCGGGAAACTAACTCGTATATCGAGGCATTACTGTATATACATAGATATATAGATATATACATACATAATACACACACACACACACACACACACACACACACACACACACACACACACACATGTATTAAAGTTAGATAAGGCCGGTTTTGGGGATTACCTTAGGTTTCACGTCCATAAAGGGTTTAGCTTTATGGCGTATCATCAGATCCCAAAACCTCTTGGCTTAAGGACTCTGTAGCGAATGGCCCCTCTAGAATACGGAGGAGGAAAGGACCCCGCTATTCAATATCAACAAAGTGGATTGTCTCGCTTTGGCTATCGATCGCCGGTGACCCTGCCATCCTGTGGGTTCCAAATAGGCCAGCAGGAATTTTCTGAAATGCAAGCACGATCCGAAGACTTCCGTTCTGGAGTTAAGGATGTTCCTTGATAGAGAGAGAGAGAGAGAGAGAGAGGGAGAGAGGGAGAGAAAGAGAAAGGCGGAAAGTTTTCTATATAGTGTGTATCTGTGACGCATGGCTTCCAAGATGACAGCAACGACTAATTTACCAGCAAATCCGATAAACTCAAAAGGAGCGAATTACCGATCCTTGAATTAAATGGAAATTTTAATGGAAAGAAAAAGAAAAAAAAGGAATATTGTTGTTTATTATTCCTCGATAAAGCTACGCTATTCTGCTTTTGGTTTGTAGCAATATTTTGTGATGGAACGATAAAGCAACAAATTATTCATAATAAATGAGGGAAAGTATAAAAATAGAAGACAAAAAAATAAAGTAAAAATACAGACGGTAAAAATAGAAGGAAATTAAGCGTTGTAGTCTTTGAACAATAGCTGTGGTAATAATTGGTGCTGTAGCAGCTAATATACCTGAACTCCCCAGTAATTATGTCGTCATCATCGTACAGCAGCTGGTCTTTAATGATTGTTTAAACAAAAGACAATTGATGATGAAGTTTAAAAGGGTGAAGCGGAGACCTGCTGTCAACAGAGTAAATAAATGAATGAATAAATAAATAAATAAATGTTCTTTGATATGGGGCGCACTCTAACTACTATTACTGCTGCTGCTGCCGCCGGCACCACCCCTCCATTACTACTACTACTACTACTACTACTACTACTACTACTACTACTACTACTATCACCACCATTAAATCCTGTGTCATCTCTGTATAATCAAAAACGTAGGAGCCTGTCGCATACGTTAAAAAGACTATCACTATAATGACAGTTTGTTGTTGTACAGAGAAATTCAGAGAATGAGTGAGAGAGAGAGAGTGAGAGTGAGAGAGAGAGAGAGAGTGTATGACAGATAGATAGCTAAGTAAGTAGACTGTTATCACCATAGTAACTGACAAGACTTTCATTGTATAACAGTCTGCTATTAAAAGAAGGTACGCGCATAATTAACAAATAATTTTACTGGCAGAGTAGCAGCGAGTAGAGATCTCGAATACAGTAATCACTCGCCATATCGTGGTTTACGTATCGCACCCTCAGTACATCGCGGATCTTTCTGGCTAATATATATAAATTTATATCGCTGACTCCTCAGTATATCGCAGGTTTCTGCGGGCGATAGGTATTTATAGTGTTTTTAGATTTTAATTATTTCTGTGGTAAAATAAGCATTTTCACGCCTAAAAATTAATAAATTAATAAAAAAAACTACAGTACAGTACTGCACTGTATAACACATTGATTAAAATATATTAAAAGAAAATACGTAGTGTACCGTAGATGAGTAAACAAAGAATCGCGCATACTGTATGGAAAACGAAACCCGAGAGGCGAGTGTGTGGTGTTGCTTTGCATTTATAATGAAATAAATATATACAAATTAGAAAAATAATACAAAAATATATACAGTACAGTACTGTTTCTACTTTGTGGATGTTCACCCATCACGGAGGTTTTTGGAACGTAACACCCGCGATAGTCGAGGGATTACTGTATAATAGATTTCATGTTACATTCCTGAGTATAAGAGAGAGAGAGAGAGAGAGAGAGAAGATACGAAGAAAGAACGTTATACCGCAGTGTTAAAAAACGCCACCTCGCCATGAAATAAAATTTGAGAGATAAAATTTAATTGCGATGAAATCTTCAGTAATAAAAGATTATCAAAACTACATTTTGATAAAAATATATTAAAGCATGATATATTGTAAAATTAAATCTTAAAAATATTAAAAAAATGAATTTTTAAAGAATTTTCTATCTAGTGTAAACTTAAACTATTGTTTTCTTTTAGTAAAAGTTACATACTCCAAACTAGTTAATAAGCAACTTTCTTTATTTCGTGTGTAGATAGCTAATAAGAAATGGCAATGTAATAAGAAATGGCAATGTATTGGAAATGTAGGCTTTCAAAATAAAACCTAACAGCAAAAAGTACATTAGCATGATAAGCACAGACACGCAGAAACGAGCAACCTCAAACACAAACTTGCAAGTGGGTCACATTTTCCACACTCTTTCCACAGAGTCTGCATTTCTGGGTGTCAGAAGTTTTATAAATGTTATATTTCACTGACTTGGTAGTGAGAGCCTGGCCTTGTGCAGCAATGGTCAAGCTTTCGGTGGTACGCTTCAGATCACCTCGCTTAAGCCATGCCCACGATGCTGCATTATCCTAAACGTCCTGTGTATTCCTTTCAAACTGTCCATGCATTCTCATTTCAAGAAGGTCTTATTTACTCTTCTCTTCAGCGCTTTGGTTAAACTCTTCCTTGCCCATCATTTCATCTGCATTTACACCCATATCTTTCGTGGCATATTGCAGCAGGCCTTCATCACTATTTATCAAATATTCGGCAAGCGTTCTCCTTTCACTCTTTATACAATGGTCTGTACTAATTAGTCCTCTGCCACTATTCTTTCTTTTCATATACAGTCTGTTTATGTTTGCTTTAGGGTGTAGCGCCCCATGCAGCGTCATCAACTTCCTCGCCCTTCTATCCTTCTGTCCTCCTTAGTCCATTTGAGGATGGACGCGCTATACCTGACCACTGCAACTGCCCAGATATTCATTGCGGTAATCAAATTTTTGGCATTCAGGTTGGATTTCAACACCATCTTCACCCTTTTTTGATACGCCACGCCGACCTTGACTTTCATTTCTCTGTGTAGAATGTCATCCAGCTCCAAAATCCTTAAATATCTGTTGATATTATTATCATTATTATCATTATTGTTGTTGTTGTTGTTGTTGTTATTATTATTATTATTATTATTATTATTGTTATTATTATTATTGCTTTTATTATTGTTATTATTATTATTATTATTATTATTGTTATTATTATTGTTATTATTATTATTGTTGTTGTTGTTGTAGTTGTTGTTGTTGTTGTTGTTGTTGTTGTTCTTCTTCTTCTTCTTCTTCTTCTTCTTCTTCTTCTTCTTCTTCTTCTTCTTATTATTATTATTATTCACGAAGGTAAAGAAACAATAAGAAGAGCGCGACTGCTATTGGTAATAAATATAGATTGACTGTTTATTAAAATGAAAATGAAACAAATGAACAGTATTTCGACACTCTCTAAGTTCAAAATATAGATATATTTGTTGACATCTCAATCTGGACGAATTAATAAAATGGTAGGTGAATTCCACCATATTTATACTAAACTTTTTAACTGAATAATTTTTTTCCTACAATTCTATTCTTTCTTTTTGTTTTTTCATTCTTTCCTTTCTTCTGCTACCTTTTGTGAAAGACCAAAGACTGATGACGTCGTTATACTTGGAAAGAAACGCAGTTATTCCAGTTTAATTTTGAATGTTTCAGCGTTTCCTATCTTTGGATTTAATTTCATTTTATATTTTGAACTTGTAAAAGACACACGGAGTGTCGAAATATTGTTCATTCGTTTCATTTTAATAAACAGTCAATCTCTATTTATTACCAATAATAGTCGCGCTAGGTGGGTGAATGCTGGAAGAATGGCCAGCGTTAATAAAGGACCAATTCTGAGCGTGCACCAGTAAAAAAAAGAAGGGCTCTTGCCCTGTTGTCCAGGCACCCGTGGCTTTTGTGGGTTTTTCCACGAGGACCTTAAAGCGCCTCTCCTATTGGGAGTCTAATTTGTTTAATTTTTAACTGTTATTTATATTGTATCGTCCTGTTTTTGTCTTTCATGTTGTTGCATGTCAATTAATGTTTTGTATGCGAGCCCTTGTAGCCAATAAAAGAATAAAGTATTATTATTATTATTATTATTATTATTATTATTATTATTATTATTATTATTATTATTATTATCATCATCATCATCACAGCACTCGCGCATCGATGGAAAAAAACAAACAAACAACTATACCAGACTACTCTTAAAAAGTTCAAGGGAACGAGTTCGACCAAGAAACGAAATCAAGGTTTTTTAACAGTAGTGACAGTTACCGACATAAAAAGTGCAGCACTTACTTTCAGCAAATAATTATAAGCGTATCTAAAAATCATATCTCATAAACAAAACGACGGCAATTATATACCAGAAATAGCTAACCTCATAAAATCAGAGAAAACTTGAAGCACAATACAACAAAACTAAACGTAACTCAGCATCAAACACAAAACAAGGCAATAAAATATCTTACAGAAACAGAAAGCTGCCCAACCTCAGTATCGAATAAAATAAATCACAGAACTAACATTAATACACGTTATAGAGTAATTCGTATAATCAGTAACAACGCTCATACCACACACACCATATGACAATAATAATAGTACACCCGAACTGCAAAACCAAGAAAATGCACTTATCTGATATTTGAATCTCAACTGCAAAAACAAAAATAAAAAAGAGGAAAAAAGCCCCATATCCACCTGCCACCTAGATAACAATTTTGACTCCTTGTTTTTATCAGATACCCAAACAGCATTGGAGAAATTTAGAAATACAAAAGGTTTAGTATTAAATGTGATTATACATCTAAGACATCTAAGGCGTGAAGGAATCACGGCATTTACCAACAGCTACAAGAAGACGTACACATAATATCAGCTTCCCAGAATCTGCAAGCTGGACAAAATTGTTACAATCCAAGTGGAGTAACATCTTAGACTCGTTATTCTTCTATTCTCACCAATAAAAATTCCAAAAAAGTTAATCAGTGCTACTTTAGCATGCAGTCTGCTGCAGTACTCGTAGTTAATCCTGTGAAATGACCTGATCTGTGTTAAGAATAGAATTAAGGTTTCAGGTTTGGGTTAGGATTCGATGAATTCTTCAAGTCAAAACCCGGTGATTTCTGCTGTCAATGTATTGATAAGTTAGTGGAACGTCATGTACACCACCTGGTGAAAATAGTAGCTAAATTCTTTCTATCAGGTAGTTGTCATTCGCGAATCATAATGCACAATCATGGACGAAGCGCTTTGAATATAGATTAGCTTGATCAGAACCGACATGGATAAAAACAACAACAACAACAGCAGCAGCAGCAGCAGCAGCAGCAACAGCAACAACAACAACAACAACAACAACAACAACAACAACAACAACAACAACAACAACAACAACAACAACCGGTATAAAATTAGAACTATGTTCATAACAGAACAAAAACACAAAAGTCGTGTGAAAGAAATATTTGACTGATTTGTTAAAATTGTTGATGAAAAATAAGGATTAAAGTAAATGAAAAAAAAAAGAGAACGAAACGAACGAATTTATCGGACAACTTCATATTTAACAATCTATTTGCAACATTTCTAACCTCTTTATGTCTTGACTTGGATAGTAAAACCAAATCTTAACCTCAAGAAGAAGGAAAATGAGCCTTTTTTTGCAGGGTCTCCAAAAAGGGACTCCGTTAAAGTTTATGCGAATGATGGATTAATTCATGAACAGGAACGATGCTTCTAACAACTTCCACACAATTTCACACAAGTGTGCTCCAGTTCACTCACAAGGTTTGGATCAAATCGAGATTATGTTAGAAGATATTTACTCCAGATACTACACAGTGGAATCGAACTTAAAACCACCTCGATGCAAAGTGAACTTCTTAACTACATGGTCATTTGAAACTAAAATGAAGGACTAAATACTAACTTCAGAGTAACATTAAATACATGAAAACGTTAATCCTGGGAAAATGTTTACTCAACAAAATAATAAGCCTGGTTGAAGATTTGTAATTAGTTTCATCAGATCTAATAATCTGGAATACACAGTTGAGGCAGCATTTAATTAAAACAGCGTGTGTATACATTAAGTTTTAAATTGCCTGTGTATACATTAAAGCTTCGAAGGGTTTAAATCCGAGCAGGTTGTTTGATGAACGACAGAAAGGTGGAAAGAGATTGTTAAACATTACCGAGTTCACAAACTCACAGTAATAATGACTGTTGAAGACAACGGAAAAATATCGAGGCATATTTTTCTATAGAATTTTACTTAGATGTTTTATTACTACTATATCTAACTAGAGCCAACGTAGAAGGCTGCGCATGGTCAGTTCCACCTGGTGAAAATAGTAGCTAAATTCTTCTCAATCATCTTTCTATCAAGTAGTTGTCATCCGCGAATCATAATGCACAATCATGGACGAATCGCTTTGATCACAGATTAGCTTGATCAGAACTGACATGGAGAAAAACAACAACAACAGGTATAAAATGAGAACTATGTTTAAAACAATAAAAACACGAGTCGTGTGAAAGAAATATTTGAAGTCTGACGATGATGTCCACACTTGAGATTCTATCAGCCTTATGTCTGTTTATAAGCGACAATCGTATTTGATTTTCCTTCTCTATGACGAAAGAATAAGCAACAGCAAAACAGACAGCTGTCATGCCTTAATCTTTAAGAATACTGAAATTGTCTCGGGATTTAAATTTGAAGTCGTAAATCTTCAATCATCAACGTGAAGAAATTTTATTTGCTTGTTAGATCCAGAATGGAATTGGTGCTAAATCCAGCCAATTAGATATGACTATTGTCATAGTAGCTGTAGTCATAGAAACAATCTCTCTACATTCGTACATACAATTTAGAAATTCATTTAGCTGCCATGAAGTCCCAGGTTCGATCCTATTATGTAGCATCTTGAGTAAGTGTCTTTTACTTCTGACTCAAGCAGATCCAAGGTGATCCAAGGTGATCCAAGCCGATTCAAGTCTAGTAAGTGTAGTCGGGTTGATGGAAACTGCAGAATCCTGTCGGATGGATTGAACCTGTAATTCAAGGATGGCCATGATAATAGTAAGAACACATCTAATCAGTTTGTTTTCGACATTTATAGAGTGTAAATGCACGCAGGCCACTTTGGTTTCAAAATTACAAGTACGAAAGCGCATGGCTTGGTGGTTAGGATATTCGGTTCACAGTCGTAAGGCCTTGTCTTCGATTCCAGATGGGCGCGTAGTGTCCTCGAGCAAGATATTTTGTTTCACGTTGCTCCAGCCCACTCAGCTGGCAAAAATGAGTAGTGCTTGTATTTGAAAGGGCCAGCATTGTTACATTCTGCGCCACATTGAATTTCCCTGAGAACTACGTTAAAGGTATACGTGTCTGTGGAGTGCTTAGCCACTTGCACATTAATTCCATGAGAAGGCGGTCCCGTTGATCGGATCAACTGGGACCCTCGTCGTCGTTATTAATGAAGTACCAGTTAAAATTACAAGTTCAAAGTAAAATCAATCTTTGGTGATCCACATAAAACAACTGCCATACACTGTGATATGCTGATTCTACGTGGGGATTACGCGAATAACATTCACGTTCGTGGAATACTCGGCCGCATCCACTCTAATTCAATGAGCAGATCACTCAGTTGATCGAACAACTGGATCCTTACAATAAAAACAGACAAAGATCTATTTAATTTACATAAAAAAACTGCCGGTTAACAAAGGATCCTCTAAGTGGTCTCTAGCCTTGCTTGTAATAGAAACCAAATCTCTTTCAAATCACACAGTGATGTCTTAAATAGAAATGAGATGACTACATGGAATGGACATGGCTAGAACGTCTTTGCTTATTAGTTTGCTCGATCGGAACAACATAAATGGTTGTATATAACTATTGGCGAGCTGGCAGAATCGTTAACACGCCGGGTAAAATGCTTAGCGGAATTTCATCTGTCTTTACTTCTGAGTTCAAATACAGCCAAGGTCGACTTTGCCTTTCGACCTTTGCAGGTCGATAAAATAAGCAGCAATTGAACACTAGGGTCGATGTAATCGACTAGCCTCTTCCCCCGAAACTACTGGCATTGTGCCTATAGTAGAAAGGGTTAACATTATTATTAATGCTGTTGTTGTAGTTATTGCTCTGAGTTCAAATTTCATCGAGAGTGTCTTTGATTTTCATCCTTTCGGGCTTGATAAGATAAATACTAGTTAAGCACTGGGGTCACTATAATGGACTGACTCCACTTTCCGCTAAATTTCAGGCCTTGTGTCAATAGTAGAAAGAATTACTATTATTGTTGTAATTTATATGAAAACACTGGATGGAAGGCAATATGCCTTCCTTTAGAGATAGGTGTTAGAGGATTTGTTGGAACCAGAGTTCACTCGATGCTCAGGAGTGCTGGATTATCAGCGAATGAGAGCAATAAAAGTTGCCAAAAAATTTCCGGAAACCGCTGAGAAAGCAAACCGTTACATCTGGCTCAAGAGAGAGGACGAGTGATGAGGCATGAATGAACATTGACGATGGTGGAAACATCTGGCTCAGAATCGCGACACCTGACTTAACAAAGCTTGTACTGTTGTGAGAAAGTTTTGTCATCTACATCGGTGGGTGGCATCATACAACTCTGGTATCGCGGTGGAAGGGACTGAAACGTCTACAAAGCTTCTTTACCGCTTCATGAGATATCGACTCCTGCTTTTAGAGACTGAGTATATCAGCAACCTCAACACACAAGAGTTTACCCTGTTATTTCCATACATAAATCTAAACACGTTTTGCTTTCAATATATGTTCGTATCTCCGCATATTTATATCAAAGCCATAACATTATAATGTAATTATGTTAAAATTTTTCCGTCCGTATTTTCCATATTTCTAAACATTTCCTTGTCTTTCTTTAATTTACATTTATAGCTGATTTGTAATTTTCCCCCAAATGTTAACATTTTATAGTGAAGTTCTCATATATAGCATTCTTTATCCAGACTTTTTTTAATTGAAGCAAATCAGTGAAGCAAACTTTACTTCAACTGAAATATAAAGTGGACAGTGCAACGGCAGCATCGATAGAAAGTCTTGTAAAATTGTTTGATGGTGATTAGATTCTTTTACGTACTGGGTTGAAATCCCACAAGAGCTGTGTTCGTCTTTCATAACCTAGGGGTCGATAAATAAGCATCAGTGATATACTGGCATCGATTTTATTGATCAGGATCACCATTGAAAATTGTGACATCGTACTAAGGTAAAACATTATTCAGACATAAGGCATACATAATTGTCTACTTAGACACGTACCTATACATGTATATACATATAACTTTGAAAACACAAGTATATATGTGTGTGTGTGTGTGTGTGTGTGTGTGTGTGTGTGTGTGTGTGTGTGTGTGTGCGTTTGCGTGCATTAATTATTTATGAAAGAAGGAAAGGAAACTTGCTTCAGTTGATACTTCAAACGGAACTGTATGCATCCGTAGTATTTATTCCACAAGGTTACGTCTTTCAGAAGTAATCAATTAGTAGCTACACTAAGAATAACAATACGTTATATATGTTGTAACATACAGAAAACAACAGCATCAAAAATAGCGGAAAGTTGTCCTGGTTTTATAGAGCAAGGTGTTGTGATAACATCATTTTGTCTGACAGAATTGATCAATCTGCCAAATTAGAAGAGACATACAGAGATACAAGTGTTATGATTACAGTGTTTACAGGTTTGACGAATTACGGTTATCACGAATTTGGTTCACTGAACTAGGATGACGGGCCGGACAGATTTCTTTTGAGATCAATACAACGAAACAAAGGCTAAATTAGACCGAAGAAATATAATCAGGAGAGACTTCTGTTTAAAATTAACGTGATTGCAAAACAAACATAACAGACATCCCAACAGAAATATTCCGATTAGTCCACAGGAAAAATGACTGCAATAATCTCCATTTGAGATAATGTTACTTATTTCAGAAACTTCAATATGTTTAGAAGCTCTGAGCTGTTCATTATGACATCGGTTGTCTAAATGCGATTTTGTAATTCGGAATCCATGAACAGATTTTATCAATGGAAATCAATTAGACTGATGTGACGTCTTACCTAAAGCCTTTGGTCAAATCTAGTCAACAGGATATTCTATTCGAAATCCCGGTGTAGTTGTAAGTAAGTGCTTCCTTCTAGCTGAAATACCGGATTTCGGATGAAGAATAACTGACAGGAATATCTGTATTTCAACGCCATTGATTTAACTGTTTCTTGTGAAATCTCTAATCCGTAACAACCAGGAAATTGAACTAAAGATTCTCATAAAACAGAACGACGTTCTAAAAACAATTACTCACACACAACTCTCTCTCTCTCCCTCTCTCTCTCTCCCTCTCTCTCTCTCCCTCTCTCTCTCTCCCTCTCTCTCTCTCCCTCTCTCTCTCTCCCTCTCTCTCTCTCCCTCTCTCTCTCTCCCTCTCTCTCTCCCTCTCTCTCTCTCCCTCTCTCTCTCTCCCTCTCTCTCTCCCTCTCTCTCTCTCCCTCTCTCTCTCTCTCCCTCTCTCTCTCTCTCTCCCTCTCTCTCTCCCTCTCTCTCTCCCTCTCTCTCTCTCCCTCTCTCTCTCTCCCTCTCTCTCTCCCTCTCTCTCTCTCTCCCTCTCTCTCTCCCTCTCTCTCTCCCTCTCTCTCTCTCTCCCTCTCTCTCTCTTCTTTGCAATCTCTCCTTTTCTCTCCACCCCGCTCTCTCTTCCTCACTCTTTCTTCGCCCCTCTCTCACACACAAGTAGATGCACGTAGTCAAATATTTGCTTTCAAGCGTAGATGTACAACCACATTTACGAATTTTATACAAATGCAGAAACCTAAAAAAACTTGCTCAAATTTATTCATTTAATTGAACAGACACCAAACAAGTTATGTAACTGTGTGGATATACTCAGCTATGAGAACACATTCAATTCAAACTGTTGTTCATGGACGTTTCCGCTTTGGAAAACTGTTTAAAGGGAACGAGCAAAGGGAACAAACAATAGATGCATATGTAGGTTAATATACATGCTCCTTCCTCTCTCTCCCTATCACCCCTCTCTTTCTCTCTCTCTCTGTATCTATCTCATTTGTCCACTCTCTTTTTTTCTTTCTCTCAATGAACACTCTCATGCGCAACTGCTTACCTATGTTTATAGAACTAGATGTACGGAAATATGTTGGAAATGTATTGAAAATTACATAGTTGGGGATAAAAGCTTTAATCTAGATTATTTTCTTCATTTACTTTTTTTCGACACAGCTGAATGAACCTGTAATTTACATAAATAACACGGGGTTTGTTTTTCTTTTTGAATTCTTTCACAACACACTCCTGTATATTTTTGTAATTCTTTTTACCTTCGCTGGAATTCATTTTCGCGTTGTTTTTGTTTTATATAGAGTTCATTCATTATTTGAATAAAATCCAGTGTAATCTGTATTATCGAGAGAACAGTTTGGTGAGAGCAATGACATTACAGAGATAACACTTAGTTTCTTTTTCGACATCCGTCTCTATCTGGATGTGCATAAGCCTTTATCTAACACTCTGCCTATCCTATGTATCATAAAACAAAGGACATGTATTTTCCTGGCCTCCATGCAACATACATGATGCACATTCTTAATTTTTGCAATCACCGGCATAACTTGGGACTTATTAGACGAAATCATTATACTTCTGAGTATGTATGAAACAATTTCTAACTAGAAGTCTGAAAAAGAAAAGCATGGACGTTTAAAACAAATTTATGAAAATGCTTTGGATAGGCAAAGAGTTAGATTACTATTACAAAGTAAAATCAAGTTTTCTTGATTAAGGTAAAACGATTTCCATGTATGTCAAAGCTTAGAACCGGTGTTAGATTTACACATCTATAACAGCATATATAGTATTTTGACGCCCAGGAAACATGGTAGTTATAATGAAAGGAAGAGTGTTTGTGTTAGAAATAATCAATGGTAATTGAAATTAAGAACAAGACTGAACAATTCAATTATCATAAGCAAATCATTCGAATAAGAATTAAAGGAATCTTTGTTTTATATATAGTAGCTGCTCACTAAGAAACACAGTTTGGAAAAGCAGTAGATTTAATTAGAAAATGAATCTTGAAAACAGTAATTATTAATATTGGTTTTGATAATAAAAATTTCTATAAATTTATATTCATGAGATGAAGGAAAATACCCGGATATTGAAAAAATATGAGCAAACGGAAAAAACAACAACAAACAGTAGTTATTTATAAATAAAATGTTAAGCTATGAAAAAATACAGAAATATAGATGGAATTGTTGGGCTATGCGTGATTAATAATAAAGTTGGGGAAGAATATTCTGAGAAGAAATGACAATCGGAAGTTATTTCTAATCGATAAAAATCAGAGACTCTGCATAAAACACAAGCACTTGAATAGCCAATATCATTCATGACAATTCTGATTTTAAATTATTGGCCCATTCTGAAGACTGTCTATAAATTCTTGACAATAATAATGTTTAAGAGAATCTGTAAATATCTAGAAATGAATAAACCTCTGTCAAAAGAACAACAAAGAAGCAGAAAAAGATTCAAGTAAATAAAATAGTACTATAGTCCAGTATGAGTAAGATGAAGAACTGTGACTCTTCCTGGATATACAGTGTGTCCATAAAATATCTTTACAACTTACCCATATTGTAAAGGGTCTTTATGGACGACCTGTATCATAAAGCTTTGTGTATCTTATTCTATTATCTAAAATCATTAGATATTTTCAAGCTATTATCCCTATATCATTATTTGTAAGGCAAACGTGAAACTGAGTCAAAACAAGAGTGACTTAACGACAGGGCGACACATATTGGATGGAATTGAGTATTTTAATGAGATCTCTTAACACAGCTATTATACCAAGTTGTATCTCATTAAATTCTCTTGCAAGCCATTTGGTGAAGGGGTGTGACTGAGTGGTTAGGGTGTTTCACTCACAATCGGAAGTTTGTGGTTTCGAACCCGGACAGAGCGGTGCGTTGTGTTCCTGAGCAAAACACTCCATTTCATGTTGTTCTAGTCCACTTAGCTGTAAATGAGTAACCTTTCGGCGGACTGGCGTCCAGTTTAGGAGATATGCTGTAATTTCGCTCGTGACAATATTTTACTACTTTTACTACAAACCATTTGACATGATAATGTCTAAACTGCGAAACTTAATAGCTGTGATATTGAAAATATATAATACTAGTACGGTGTTCCATAGATTTAAATGACAACGACGAAAAACAGATGAAACATGCCAAGAGGAAGAAAATAATCCAGAAAGAATGTTTTTCGATTAACAATGAACTAAGTTAAGATATATTAGATAGAAGGGGATCAATATATTATCAGTTGTAGCTGTATCTTACCGTTTCAATGTAATATATTGCAATATTTGACAGCGGAAAATTAGTTTCGAAAAAAAAAGTACCCAACGAAATTCCGACTATATCTCATTATAGATGACATGTATTATCCAGGAGCAAATAGTCTATATA
>NC_142932.1:114219109-114269109 GCF_046866305.1 Octopus bimaculoides | reverse complement strand
TTTTATAAAGGATCGTGTTTTAAAAAAAGCATCATGTTTTATAAAACATGTTTTACAGACCAATGTACTTCATAAAGCTCCTTTCTTTATAAAGCAAGTTACTTTTCAAAGCTACACACTAAAAGAAAAAGCATACTTTATGAAACAACAAAGAATAACATACTTCATAAAGCAACACAATGTTTTATAAAGCGTCATAGTTTATACGTATAGCAACATAATTTACTAAGCAATATATTTTGTGAAGTCGTATACTATATAAGAAACGTTTTGTTTCCCATTTATTTAAATCTTTTCCTATGTTATTTGAATTAACAAGTAAAACGCTTCCAGCGTAGTGTCTTGTGATTTTTTTGTAGCTCTCTTCCTCCTCTACAACTTTTATTTATCGTATTTGAAATGTGAATAAATGTTATCCCTTTCCAGATGTATGACGATAGAATTCCAAGTACAAATAGAAAAAAAAAAGAAGGAAAATAATTTGTCCGACAGCCTAATACAAAGCAGCATAGTTTAAAAGGAACATACTTGATGCAATAATATATTTTATAAAACATCATACTTTATTAGGAACTTACAAAAGACTTTTACATCTGTGTCTGTCATTTTTATTTTTACTGAATGATTCTCTTCATTGAATAAAGTATAGCTTGCCATAAAATGAAGATATATGAATGGTTTCGTTTAACACGTGGATGCACACAATACCTAACAAAGATGTCTGACATCAAACATCATTTTTCCAGAGAAAAGGAAATAGTCTATTGTAGTTGTTTTCTACAGTTCTCCTAACAATTTTACGAGTAATATATGAATGAATGAGGCGGCGAGCTGGCAAAGTCGTTAACAAGCCAGGCAAAATGCTTAGCGGCATTCCACCCATCTTCACGTTCTGAGTTCAAGTTCTAACAAGGTCGACTTTACCTTTCATCCTTTCGGGGATCGATAAATGAATACTAGGATCAATGTAATCGACTTTCCCCTGCCCCCACGCCCCCCGAAATTGCCGGCTTTGTATCAAAATTTGAAGCCAATCTATGAATGAACAAAGAATGGTTTGAATTGAAACAAGGAACGAATTACTAAGAAGATACCGCAATTTTTGGTAGAAGCGTTCATCACTCTCTTCACAGTATAATTGTTTCAACTTCTGGAACAAGGCCAGTAATATAAGGCGGGGTGGGGGCAAGTCGATTATATCGACCCCCTGTACTCGACTAGTACTTATTTTTTCGACCCCTGAAATAATGAAAATCATTTGAACTCAGAACATAAAGAAGAAATGCCGCTAAACATTTTGTCCAGCGTGCTAACGATTCTTCCTGCTCGTTGCTTTTGTTTACAGTATAACGGAAGCAAGTTTATAAATAAGATTTTATCCGGTCGCTCGCTCTGCTAAAACTGCAGGCATATTTTTTTTACTCACACCTGATCGTCTTAAAAATAGAACACATTGAAAATCAAGAAACCAAAACTAAACTATATAATCACAGTTGGAAAGTCTTTAATCGCAGGCCAGCTGACCTGGGCTCCAACAAGAACTAAAGCAACATTATTAACAGTATATGAATCCTCGATGTTTCAGAAGGAAGCTTTACACTTTTGTTAGTCTTCAATTATATTCTTTCCTACTCTAGGCACAAGGCCCGAACTTTTTAGGGAGGGGTCCAGACGATTAGATCGACCCCAGTACGCAACTGCTACTTAATTTATCGACCCCGAAAGGATGAAAGGCAAAGTCGACCTCGATGAAATTTGAACTCAGAGCATAAAGAGAGACGAAATACTGCTAAGCATTTCACCCGGCGTGCTAACGTTTCTTATTTCTTTACTGCCCACAAGGGGCTAAACATAGAGGGGACAAACAAGGACAGACAAAGAGATTAAGTCGATTACATCGACCCCAGTGTGCAACTGGTCCTTAATTTATCGACCCCGAAAGGCTGAAAGGCAAAGTCGACCTCGGCGGAATTTGAACTCAGAACTCAGACCAAATACTGCTAAGCATTTCGCCCGGCGTGCTAACGTTTCTGCCAGCTCGCTGCCTTTGTCTTCAATTATATTGCCGTCGTCGTTATAGCTTAACTCTCAGTCAACAGAAGTTAAGGATTGAGAAGATATGTTATCAAAAGCATTCCATCTGTGACCATTTTATCTTTTTATATATCAGAAGTCACATCGTCCAATGAGTCATTCTCTACTGAAGACGTCAAGGTGTGATCCGGGTAGATTTGGTTGCTATTTCTAGCAACTCGAATGATCGAGTAGAAGCTCGTTGCAATAACGTTTCCATTTTCAATATAAGATCATTAAAATATTTTTTTTCCTGTTTGAATTCTGATTTTCTTATTGGTTTCCTTAGAGCCCCACGACTTCGACACTATTTATTCCCACCAGATCAATTTTCAAAACATAAAGTACTCATATAGTAGAATAATAAAGAGAAATGTTTCGATGAGACGTTCATTGCTTCTCCATGGATGTAAGTAGCATAAAAGAAATAATCTTAACTGGAAATGGAAACCTCTTCGCAGCAAAGCCAACAGAAAACCCCTACGTTGCCTATTAAAAATCGCAGTTATATTTCTTCCTCTAGTCAAACCCTATTGTCTTAAGTACAAAAAATAAATAATAAATGCGCCCTTTTAAGGCCTAGCCCGGTTACCCAGTTTCAGTTTCGTATGTGTTCCCCAGCTGGACAGGACGCCAGTCCATCGCAGCGTTACTCATTTTTTCTAGCTGAGTAGACTGGAGCAACGTGAAATGAAGTGTTTTGCTCAAGAACACAACGCGTCGCCCGGTCCAGGAATCGAAACCACAATCTTACGATCATGCTGCTGACACCCTAACCACTAAGCCGCGCGCCTCCACTAAGTATAAAAAGGATGTATATAATTATATAATTCTACATAACTTTAAAAGAACAGGATAGTCAAGGCTGGAATGCTTTTGATCAAAGGCCCGATGTTTGCTGTCTCTTTAATGGTCTCTTTTTCACAAAAATTATTTTATGGAGGGAAGCGCTCCAGTGATGGAGATGACAGTGCTTGGGCCTTTCTCACATATGTGTTCTGTGCATTTCATAAAATTCGAATAATGTAGTTTTGAACCACAGTAATGGAAGACTCCATAAAAAGACAACAACATTAATGTCCCCAGTGACTGCCATGGTAGGCAAAGTGTTCACAGCACCATTTGGTTTCTTTGGATACATTTAGCAAAGTTTACGCTATTACAAGAATTCGGGCCAAAGCTCTGGTGTGAGAACTCAGCATTCATAGCGGCACTGAAAATGGTCACAAACGCTGCCTTCCTTGTCTGACTCCGTAAAGAAATGATTGGTTGCTTCCACGCGCATTTAGCATAAATTTCAGAGTATTTAATGTTCTACTTATAAATAATATCAACAGCATCCACTCAAATTTTATTAGAATACATTTTATATTCAACCGATTTGGTTTAAAGTATCATTCACTCTCAAATAACATTGTTTTCTTAATTCAGTAGCTTTTTAGCATTGATTTATGCTTCTGTTTTATTCTATGCCTGTGTTAATTTTTCATTATTAGTATAGTATTGTTTTCCTTGAAGCTCTTTACAGGTTACTGAGCATAATTTTCAAATAACAGTCGACATCAGAGACACTTAATTATACTTTTTTATATTTCAGTATGGGATAATACATACATACATACATACATACATACATACATACATATATGTGTGCATATATATATATATATATATATATATATATATATATATATATATATATATATATATATATATGCACACTCACCTACATTAAGAACATTTCTACTTCATTTTATTACGAAAACAAAGTGTAAATATTAATGCCACAACAGAGTTTTCTCCCAGACGATAACAACAATTTGAAAACAATTTGAAAAAAGATTAAAACGAAAGAAAAAATACTGCAACAGTCAAACTGAAAATAAATAATAAATAACTTGAAGTTGTTTCCTAAATGTTTCTGTAACCATTGTAAGCAACTATTTCATGCTTTTCGAACAGACAGCTGCTAATCACTATGGAAATACCATTTATATGATAAGAATATATGCAGGAAAAACATGCTGGTAATGAATTTAGACTTAATACTTAATGAAGAGGTGTATCGGGATTTTGTTTCTCCCTTATTAGAAAATGTAGGCTTTAAATATTCAGTAGTCAAGTTAACCCTCTGCCTGTCCAAAGCATTTTCAAAAGTATGTCCTAGATGTTCATGCTTATTTTCAGATTCATAGCCCTTGTTTCAAATATTTTGAGTAATATAAAGCTTTCCTAAGGCGGCGAGCTGGCAGAAATGTTAGCACGCCGAGCGAAATACCTAGCGGTATTTTGTCTGTCTTTTCGTCCTGAGTTCAAATTCCACCGAGGTCGACTTTGCCTTTATCCTTTCGGATACGATAAATTAAGTACCAGTTACGCACTGGGGTCGATGTAATAGACTTAATCCCTTTGTCTGTCCTTGTTTGTCCCCTCTATGTTTAGCCCCTTGTGGGCAATAAAGAAATAAGAAACGTTAGTACGCCGGGCGAAATGCTTAGCGGTATTTCGTCAGTCTTTACATTCTGAGTTCAAATTCCGCTGAGATCGACTTTGCCTTCCAGTTGCGTACTGGGGTCGATCTAATCGATTGACCTCCTTCCCAAAAAATTCGGGCCTTGTGCTTAGAATACTCTGGTGGTTGAGAAAGATGGGAACGTGTATCACATGTGATGCTTAGACACCAGGAAAATATATCCTGTGTATCACATGTGATACACAAGACAGGCAAACGGTTAATATGCTACATGTCGGGAATAATAAAAAGCTAATGAGAGGCAGATATGAGTTAAGACATATAGGTATGTTAGGGTCTGTTAGTGTTATTCGATCGATAAATAGGTATGTTAGTGTTAATGTTAACATCTTTAGTGTCGGGATCGTTAAAATATTAACTAGAAATAATAATGCAGTGAAAAGGAAAAAAAAGCAAAAATAAAAAAAATAATATAAATAATAACTAACATTATTTTAATTATTCCAGCAAGTACGGGACACACCTCTAGGCATGTCATATCGAGGAGGTATCGGTGAAATATAAACTTTGCTGTATTTGTTAAAGTAGTAATGAAACAATTTCTAAATAAATATACAATTATGTACATTGTTTAGCGTTGGAAAAATTGTTTAGATACCCCAGGGTTGTCATCTGCATGCACAGATCAGTTAAGTCAGTGTCAAACATATTTAACGTAGGCGTCATAAAAATGGCTACAAATAATTATACGATGAAACTGAACAAAAAATTGTAGCATCTTGGTAGGGTCACCTTCCAGTGGTAATAAACACACGCACTGGTTTTAAGTGAAAGAGTATCAGTGTGTGCGTTTATTATTGACATGATGACCCTCCCAAGATACAAAATCTGATTCAACTCGCGATTTCACATCGAAAAGTTTCGAAACCAAAATATAAAGAAGAACCAGCATTTGATGGCATAAATGTATTATGATGTATCATTGTCTATAATTGAGAGTAAGTGGTGCAACAGCGCTGTAGAATTGGCGAGTGTTTCGTTAGCATGAAAAACTGGTTGCAAATCTTTAAACGAAGTCTGTGGGTATGGCTAAAAAGTATGAAGACAGTGTCTATAGAGGTACTTCATCCAATCCTTGGATTACAGGACTCACCCTTAACCAACAGGAAAAAGAAAAATCCAATATACCCTTTATGAAATCGAAGTCAACTTACCGTCATCGTTTATAATGGTGACCATATTGATGGCGATTTTGCCTAAAACTACTCGGTCATTTTCAGCCGATTCCGAATCCAAATAAAGCTTAATGTAGAAAAACTCATCTGGTTCCCAAACGTCATCATCAATGATCTCCACCTGAATCTCTTTCGAAGTCTCGTTTGGTTCAAAAACCACAGTCTCTTTGATTGGTCTGTAGTCGCTTTCGGATTCTGCCGTTCCATCACAAGTTTCCACTCTGCAATGAAATTAAGAATTCAATGTCAAAACAATGATTAAGAAAAAAAAAAACAAAAAAACTATCAAGAACATTCCCAAGTCCTTATTTACATTTCAGTCGTTACTATATCTGTTATTGATGTTGTTGTTGTTAGAGTTGCTTAGTCCCAGGTCAACTCTAACCGAGCGAACAGACCTATAACCAAAAGTATTCGAGCTGTGCTCTTCATGGCATTTTCCCGGGCATTACATATCTAAGGTTACATTATCCATCATTATATATTTCTAAGAGTTCGAGCAGGCTCCCTCATTGCATCATTTCTTTTTGATGTTAATGATAATGACAGTAGTGGTGGTAGTGGTGATAGTGATGGTGGTGTTGGTGTTGATACTGATGTAAATGTTGTGGTGAGTCTCCCCCCCCCCCCCGCCAGCAAAGCAGTTAACAACAGCTAAGTAGATTCTACTCCAGAGAAAATTACTAATTCATGAACTACGTTCAAAGTAAAGCTTGAACAATAGGACTCACACCATTATAGGGACAGTGATAGGCGTTTATAAACATACAGAAATGAGTAGAAGATACAAAAAGGTTAAAACACAGTTCACAGAAGATTTAAAGAGGACGCTACTCAACAAGCTATTTAGAGAAAGGACAATTATGACTCGAATCAAGAGAAAATCTACTGAAGTGATGTTATTTGATCAATCAACTTACTAAAGAACACTTAACATGAAATGAGGTTTCTGTACTGTGTTGCAATTACTATTCACGGAAAAGTAGGGATAACAGAAATCGAATGATAGCAAACAAGCAAAACGGATTAGTACTCGCCAAAAGATTATCGGTAGGCTATGACAAAAAAAAAAAACAAAAAAAAAACATCATACTGTTATCAGATTACAAAGAGAATAGTTAATACGTAAACTATTAACTGTAACCCTGTGACAGACTACTCGAAACCAACAGGAAATGCCTATATGAAAACTCACAGATATACAAATTATCTTTATACATGAACTACGAACTGTAAATCAAAAGTATAATTATTGTAAGAAATGGTAAGAATATCAATTGTAAGTCTGAATTAAACCTGCTCCTCTCTTGGATGATCTGGATTTATTCTGGAAGGGTTCTGGAACGCAGACAAGCTGTACAACAGCGTGTGCTAAATAAGCTATGAAGGGAACTGCAATCGTCTTCAGTAAGCATATGGCATTAGCAGTGTAATTCTTCTGAAAGGGTTTCTAAAAATATCGAATAGAAAATCATACAGGAGAGACTTGATCTTCGGTTATTGGTAAAGGAAGCTCCGTTTCTACAGGGAAGCTCTCACCAACCCGCTGTAAAAAGAAAATGGATACTAATCTCGATGTAGTAGACTGACTGACAGTTGCACGGACAACACTCGTCGAAAAATTAACAATTGTAGCCGACAAAGTACAGGTCCTTAAATTATTTAAATAATGTGTATAAACCGCTCGCATGTGACTTGAAAGCATTTCTTCAAAATCAATGCCAAACAAACGGTATGGTAACTGATAAGTAGCTGGGAGGAAAGATAGGTATCTGATGGTGTCCCCATGAAGAAAACTGTTCTTAAGGCTGAGAAGTAGCATCGTTGATGTCGATTGACAATATGGTTAGTCTATAAGAAAGTGTTTAACTCACTACGTCGCTCACTTATTGGTACACGAGTCACTACGCGTAGCTAAGTTTCCATCTGCTCGAGTTGATGCTCTCAAAAGATTGAATACAATATGGGCTACACAGCTATCACAGGGAGTTATACTAGTCCGAAACAGAATTAGATTATCGAAGGCTGTATTTCAGTGTGATAACTTGTTTGTACCACTGTTCGTCCTGGCAGAGAACCCTTTGTCGCCATTGATGAGAAAATGCCAAGACTAAATTTTAGGATCTACAGAGGAGAATCTGGATGTCATTCAGAACATTTTATCGCTGACCTGAAACTGCATTCAGGTAATGTTAACGACACTCACTGTACTCAGGAATGGATTCTTGTCGCGATAAATGTCCATATTTGGGAGTTAATCGAAAGATAGTTGACTATATGAGGAATATGGACATAGAGGGCTGGTCAAATAACGAGTATTTCAAATTGATGACAATGTGCTTTACGTCAGTATTGTGAGTTATAAAGGAATACTTTAAAAGAGCTTTGAAAGATATGGAAATTAGGACAGTCCAGGTTTACACAAGATACATGAAGAGATTAGCGATTTGACTAATCAAGGATAGGAAGATGCTAGCCATCAAAAGTAACTTCTAAATCAGCAATGGCATCTGCTAGACAGAGGGATAAGACCAAAACCGGATAGATGGATTACGAGCGCAGCCTGGTATCACTCAAACAACGCTTAACCTAAGAAATATTCTTTTCTATTCTAGGCGCAAGGCCCAAAATTTTTAGGGCAGCTGCCAGTCGATTAGATCGACCCCAATACGCAACTGGTACTTAATTTATCGATCCTGAAAGGATGAAAGGGATAGTTGACATCGGTAGAATTTGAACTCAGAATGTAAAGACAGACGAAATACCGCTAAGCATTTCGTCCGGCGTGCTAACGTTTCTGCCAGTTGGAAGAATAACTTCTCCTGATCATCAGACAAGGTAAGTATGCCTCCTAACTTTGTTGTGATAGAAAATATTGATTGTGCCAATCAATACGGAAGTTACCTCCTACATTATCAACAGCTGTTCGAGCATATATGTATGATACTGCCTTCCCATGATAGGACATCATGGCAAAAACTACATTTCAATGTTATCTATGGGAAGGATTATCTCAAACATGAAGATCATGTCAACGATATAACAGAATCAGAATGTATCTGTACATTTAAAAAGAAAGAAAACTGGCGGAGCATTTAAAAAAAAAAAAGCTGTCCAGTTCAAACACAACAGACCTGTCATTGTTCTATGGGAAAGAGAACAAAAGTCATGCAATGTTGTAAAGGTCA
The DNA here is from genome assembly GCF_046866305.1 of Octopus bimaculoides. NCBI lineage: Eukaryota > Metazoa > Mollusca > Cephalopoda > Octopoda > Octopodidae > Octopus > Octopus bimaculoides. The sequence continues at coordinate 114,260,140 of NC_142932.1, read as the reverse complement.
GCTGTCTCAATAGATGTGAATGTCCCCTAAAAAGTTGCGCAACTTAAAGAGAACGGAACTTACCGTTCTGTATTCTCGCTATAGATTCTCATTAGCACCTATTATCACATGTATACTTGTCTGTGTAAATAAAAAGACTCACATAAAACTTTGAAATGGTAGCATTTTCCAAAATTGAACAAATGGAATCGATTCGTAACGTCTAAAATGAATCGATTAGTGTGGCAATGAAGATTTCTAAAATATTTAAAGAGATTCTCCGTTTGGAATTCTAAGAATGAGCATGCGCAGACAGTTACAAATATGCATAAACTATAATTCTACCCTAAAAAACTGCAGTTATATGTGATGCATACATAACTACATTTAACATACATACATACATACATACATACATACATACATACATACATACATACATACATAGGAGAAAGCTAATTCGAAGACTACAGATCAAATCTTTCATTAGAACTGTAAAAATCTGTAAAACTTTTCAGAAGTTTATCATTTGAATATATATGAGCAATATTTAGAAATGCAACTATATGCACGAGAATACACACATAAAACAAAACGCACAAAACTGCATACATACATACATACATACATACATACATACACACACACATACATACATACATACATACATACATACATACATACATACATACATACATACATATATACAGACATACATAATAATAATAATACCATGTTGTTGATGTTGAAATTCCAATGAAGGAGCCTTGGATCTAGGTTAGAAACCGGCTCCTTCTCTATTGGCGAGAAATTTTGAATTAAAACTGAACAATGACATACATACATATATACTTACATACATACATACATACATACATACATACATACATACAATATATATACGCGCATGTATGTGTATGCGTATATATGTACATGTGTCAGTGCGTATGTGTATGTGTGTATGTATGTATATACATGTCTACAAATATACATGTATATATATGTATACATAACATATACATACATACATACTTGTATGTGTGCATATGCACGCGTGCTCACACAGACACAGACACAGACACACACACACACACGCACACACACACACACACATACGCATATTAACATGCGCACAGACATACGCATATATTCACGCAGACAAATACATTGAATTTGATTTAATGTTTATTAAATAAAGTGTCATTATATTGAATTTTAATTCGAAGTTTTGTAGCTCCAACGTTGAATAGTTTCAATAATTAACTTCAGTCTCTTCCATTTAATGGAGTGTCACAAAAAACGAAAAATAAAACCAGAAAAAAAATTATTATTGATACAAAATTGACTATCAAATATATAAATCCGCTATAAACAATTAGGTTACTGCAAAGGTAAACAAAAGCGCCAATTGACAGCGGCTGTGGTTGCTTAGTAACCAGCATGTTCGGCGTCTGTTTGATTTCGTAAGAGTTGACATTAAAAAGATGCGAAGCGAGAGAATATTTGAGTGAACCACACGAAATCAATGCAATGCTTGTGATGTGCGTTTAAGACGACGACGGTGAATTTAAGGTGATGATGATGATGATGATGATGATGATGATGATGATGATGATGATGATGGCGATGGTGGTGATGGTGGTGGTGTTGTTGCTAACGATGAGGATAATGATGACGTTATTGGTGATGATGACGTTATTGGTGATGATGACGTTATTGGTGATGATGACGACGGGAATTTTGTTGATAAGGATGGTGACGATGATGATGGTGAAGATGAAGATGATGGTGGTGGTGGTCGTGGTGATTGATAATCATACCGAAGTTACTGACCACGAAGGCGATAGTGTTGATAAATGATCTTGATGACGACTATGATGGTAGCGGTAATGCTGCTGCTTTGTTGCTGATAATATTGACATGCCCATATATATATATATATATATATATACATACATAATACATACATACATACATACATATATATATATATATATATATATATATATATATATATATATATATATATATATATATATATATATATATATATATATACATACATACACGTACCTACAACACAGAGACATATCTTCACATCAAGATTGATAAATATATATCATAACACTTATATGCAAACATTTAAAAAAAAAACTGTCTGGTATATATAATATTAAAATGTTAAAATGAGGAAATTGTACAATGAATTAATATAACATAATTAAATGCGTGAGTAAGCAATAAAAATAAACCTCGGCGAAACTTAAACTTGAATTTGTAAAACAGTCGAAGGCTTTCTTAAAAGAGAAGTCGAAATATGCACTACATTGTAATACAAAATAACTATAAAGTGTAAAGCCAAATTCAAATGCGACAGTCAAAATTTTCGTCATCAGGGTAGAGAAGATCTTACATTTCAATTTTTAATGCAGAGAAGTTCAAAGATGGAATGATTAAATGTGGAGAGCTAAGTGTATTATTAAGGGAAGGGGGAACTGGGGGTTATTGAGAAAGGTAATGGTAAAAAGAGAAAAGATAGTTCAAGAAGAGTGAGGGGTTAATAATGAGACTAGTAAGGGAGTAGTAGTAGAAGTGGAGAGTAGGAAGATGAACAGGAGAGTGTGATAGATAGTGTATAGATGGTAGTTTATTGCGTTGAGTTTGTTAGAGTTTAGGGATGAAAACTATAGAATTATTGGTTGAGATAGTGAGAAAACGAATGGCAACTGTTTGAGGGAAGTAAAGTGTCTAATTCAATGACAGAGGGAGATCACTAAGGTATATAGAAAGGTGTGAGAGAAGATAGAGGTCGGTAAGCTGGTGATCAAGGTAGCAGTGGTTTGTGGGTTTATCCCGTTAAGTGTTTAATATTTGTCCCTGTACTATTTTTCGATCGTCTTGATCTCTGATAATCACCAGGTATTTTATTCTTGGATGTGTACACAGTTCCGGGTACGATTCGGACTTGGGATCTTTATTTCTAAACTCAACTTACGTATCACCCTTACCAACTAGGCTGCTTGAGGCATGTGCAATTTGATATTGTTACTATTCTTTGGTAAAGGTGGCAAACTAGTAGAATTGCTAGCACGCTGGCAAAATGCTTAACTTCATTTCTTCAGGATTTACGTTCTATGTTCAAATGCTGACGAGGTCGATTTTGCTTTTCATCCACTTTGGGGTCAATAAAATAAAATACCTATCAAATTCTGGAGTCAATATAATCGACTTGCTCCCTCCCCTAAAGATTGCTGCTGGCCTTGCGCCAAAATTAGAAAGAGTTACTATTCTTTACTCACCGAACTTTAGCTGTGATGTCAAGACATCCCGTTCGTTTGATTCCGATCTTAACATGACCTTCGTTCTCCATAACAGCATAAGAACTGGCTGTGAATTCAACAACAGCTTTGTTGCCATGGTCACTTAGGTCATCGGGTGTTTCGCCTTTGAGACTCGTTCTTGATTCTTGCACACACTCGCGTCCACCTTGCTGGATGCCAAGGAAGATCTGAAATGATCATGTGAAATATATTTAAAGAAACATATGAGGATATTAAATGAAATATATGAAGATATTAAAAGATATATGTGAGGATATTAAAATATAGATATGAGAATATTATATTGGGAAAAATATTGAAGAAAATATATTAAGAGAAAAATGCTTGAAGACAAGAAGTGAGAGAGAAAGAGAGAGTGTGTGTGAGAGAGAGAGAGAAAGAGAGAGAAGCTAAAAAAGATTGTAGATAATGAGATAGAGATAAACAGAGAATGAAGGAGAAGAGACTTAATGGGGAGAAAAGAAAAAAGAGAAACGAGAGCAAAGAAAATAATAATTAAAAAGTAAAGTAAAAACAAAATAATGTCAAGAAGTAGAAATAGAATAGAATGAAATGAAGAAAGAAAGGAAGAGAGGAAAGAAGAAATAAAGAAAGGGAGAAACAAAAAAGGAAAGGAAAGATAGAGAGAAAAAATAGAAGACCGGAAAAACGTAAGAAAATGAACGGAGGAAGAAAGAAAGACAAAGGAGGAAAGAGAGGAAGAAAGACAGAGACGAAGTGAGATAGGAAAAAAGATTGTAAGAAAGAAAGGAAGAAGAGAGAAATGGAAATTAGTAAGCTACGGATAGGATTTATGGTGTAAAGAAACATAGATATTAAAATATATGATTAATGATAGAAATTAGAATTATGAGACACGTTCTGCACTGGTGGGAAAGTTGGATATTGAACAGTTAAATAACGGCTGGCATAATAATAAAGGTCTTTGGTTCTTCAGTAAATGATGTACAGTTGTCTCCCCCTATTTATATTCTATTTATCATATGTAATAATATTTATTACTAGTGATGGTGCTCCAGCATGGTCACAGCCTTTGGACTGAAACATATAAAAGAATGTGTGTGTGTGTGTGTGTGTGAGTGTGAATGTGTGTGTGTGTGTGTGTGTGTGTGTGTGTGTGTGTGTGTGTGTGCGTGCGCGCCACAATTTTGTGAAAAATAGTTTCATTGGTTGCAGGTTCCGAGCACACCAAGTCACTGGTTCACTACGCTTATGATGGCGAGCGTAGTAAATGCGAATCTGAGTTAAGTCAAGTAAAATACAGGCTGGGCAAAGTATTTCCGTTTGAAAGCACCAGTTTATCGGTTTTGTCAACGTTGTTTACATATTTCGCCAACGTACATTACCGGAAGATACACCAAAGCGCGTGCACGCACACACACACACACACACACACACACACATTTGGTTGTCTTGGTTTTACACCGATTTGATATTTACGACCATTGCCAACGACTGCAATTTGAAATTTGTCCAAGCCGTTCATATTTTCACCGCTGAACTTCCGAGGCTATTTCTACCAATTATCGCCAAGCGAAGGTTAGAATTTTCAAATGTGATCTTTTCGTTTGGTTTTATACACCATTATGTGTCAAGAATTTTCACATTATGCTTTCTTATCCAATATCTACTGAAGTGGTAATTTATATTTTAATTAGAGATGTTATTTCGCTACTTCAAGTAATATTTTGTGATTTAACAGTGGTTATAAACAATGTTACACACACACCCACACACACACACACACACGCACACACACACACACACACACACACACACACACACATGTATAATACAAAGAGCCATTTCAGATAAAGTGAAATTAATGGCACCATCTCTTCAAATAAATTATTACGTCAGCTTGTAACTAGAAAATAAAAACAAGTTATTCGGCGAATGGAAGATTGAAAGATCCGAACTAGTGTTTGCAGGGCTATGAATTTGCCTGCATCGACTCAAAACAACGTTCTTGAAGAAATTAGAGACATGAAAAGAATTCAGTACACCAAACTTCTTGAGTAAATGCGACGTACGTCAGTTGCTCTCATGTAAAAATAGTGAAACAAACGAAAATATTTATGAAATATAGTGGATGAAATACTTGAACTAGAAAAAAGACATTGCAATCGATCAAGCTATCACCTTTGATAAGACAGAATCTATTTTCGTTGACCTGAAGGAGAAAGGGGGAGATGAAATATTTGCAAGTACTAAGGTTTGGTTGGTAGGTTATAAGGGTCGCCTCAAGTGTCATGGCGTTAAAATAACTGGTAAGGCGTCAAGTGTAGATATCGAAGTAGCTAAAGTATTCTCTGTACACATTGTTCAGAATAGTAAAAATCATTAGACTCTTATTTTCATATTGATAGGACAGTGTTATTATATTAAAAGAAAATGGCTTCAAGAATCTCTTTTGATATAAAAGACCGTACTAGAATTAATGGCTGCCAATAACAAACCAACACTTCTAGTTGGTGGCAATGTTTCAAGAAGATTTAAACTGAATCCTCTGTTGGTCTATCATTCGCAAATATCACGTGCATTGAAAGGGCTTAAGCAATTGTCTTTCTACTGGATGTCAAGCAATAAAACGCATGCACTCACACGTATATTTACTTACATGCATATAACTTTTTTCTTTTATTTGTTTCAATCATTGGACCATGGCAATGCTGGGGAACCGCCTTGAAAGGTTATAGTCGAACGAATTACCCCCAGTGCTTATTTTTTTAAGTCTGGTAACCTATCTATCTATCTATCTATCTATCTATCTATCTATCTATCTATCTATCTATCTATCTATCTGCTTGTCTGTCTGTCTGTCTATGTGTGTGAGTGTGTGTGAGTGAGTGTATGTGCTCAGGCGGGTGCGTGTGCATGTGTGAGGCTAACTTCCGGACACATTCATTCCACAAACAAGATATCGGTCAACTCAAGACTGTTAGAAAACTCTTCCCTAAGGAGTCGAGGGTCGTACAGTGGGATTGAACTGGGAACCACATAGTTGTGAAGCGAACTCTGCACACACCTATGCAAGGACTTTGTTTTATCAAGAACTGTTTTAACAGGTTTCCCGATGCATTATTTTGTCAGGCTTCACCGTGTCACAAATGTGGAGATTCTGAACAAGACGAGGTTCGGAATAATGCATGAGATTATAGCAGAGCGTCAATCTCGCCTGGCTGGTCACATTCTCCATCTAATTAATTTACATCATTCGGAAGCAGCCATGAGTTTGATACCACCTGACGGGAAGCGTAAGAAGAGCAGTTTGAAAATCACTTAACGGTGAACATTTCAAGATGATCTGAAGCCAGTCAACGTTACGAAGTTCGAGCAGTGCAGGCGGACCTAGAACTAAATCACGTACTCTGTTGCCAAGTTTAACCATCTGCTGTTTGGCCATGTTTTATCATATACTCTATCTCGTCTCAGAGAACGAATGTAGCCTTTTAATAACACTAGAAAATAATTCTACGAAAAAATCACGTTGCTAATGTCTCCTAGCATATAAAAGCATATAAAATCCTAGCAGTGTTGCAGTTTTTTGAAACGTGTTTTAGATATTTAACTATGTGTCCATACCGATATGATATTTATACCAGTACGTCTTTGTTTTTATTTTAGACAGAGGTTGAAATGTTGCTGTTGGAGATAAGATACGATATTTTTATTAAAGTACAAACGAAGTGTCACCAAAGTAATAAACTTTCCAACTAGCTTGAGCTTCCACTATACACTGGGGATTGGTTGCGTGCAAGAGTGTATAGAAAGACTGCCCCCTTTTCACACATACATAGAAAACGAATATAAACACACGCACATACACACACATATATAGCAAAGGAAAGAGTAAAGAAGTAATAAAATGATTTGATGTACACTCAAATATATTTATACAGAATAATATCAATATCTGTGTGTTCTTACGAATAAGCTTTCATTGTCAACGTATTTCCTCAGACGACTTCTGTATTGGAAAACAAATCTTTATAACACCATTATATATGTAATCTATTGAATATTCTATGAAACACGCACTCACACAAAGAAAAACTTGCATGCACACATATACATTCGCATACATATCTCGTTGTAAAGCAATACCAACCCCTCAGTAAAACCAGCAACCAACTAAAGCTATTTCGTTTGTTCTCTTGCATTATTAACTCACTACTCATGTGGACATACGAATGATTACATTGAGACTATGTTTACTGTAAAGAAATTTCCAGTCGACTTCCCATTGTTATTATAATGATCATACACTTTTCCATAAAAAAGCCTCTATTTGTTTTTGTCAGCAGAATAGCGAAGACAGCAGCAAAATATTGGTAAATGGTCGAACAATATAAACGTGCATTACATGACTCCCTGATGAAGGAATTCGCTTCACAATTTCTCTATTATAAGCTGAAAGTAAAGTATGATCTTTGGAGTAAAGTATGATCTTTGGAGACTTCTTTACTGAGAGTTTTGGAAGAATATATTAAAATTTCAATGTCACAATTATGTCAATAAGGTCTGTTGTCCGAAATAATCTATGGCCGATATATGTTTTTATCTTTTACATGTTTCAGTCATCTGACTGTGGCCATACAGGAGCACCGCCTTGAATGATTTAGACTAAGAAATAGACCCCTGTACTTGCTTTTTTTTACGTCTAATATTCAATCAGTTACTTTGTCGAACAGCTAGGTTATATGGACGTAAACAAACAGCACCTTTAAGTTCGTTTATGTGAAGCGATTTTGAGTGCGCTCATAAAAATCTCCCATTATATTTATTTCAGCTATCGTTTATTATTCCCACGTACGCAGCAAGGATTTATGAATTTCCATCCAAAAGTTCTAGTTATGTATGTATGTATGTATGTATGTATGTATGACTAGGAGAACAATGCCTGTCATCGCCACAGATGGAGGAAGCAGGTTAAGAAGGGGATCGACAGTTTTGAGAGAGCACGTATCCAGCATGAAGAACTTAAGCGAGAATAAGTCCTGGGGTCGATTTGTTCGACTAAAGGCGGTGCTCCAGCATAGCCGCAGTCAAATGACTGGCAGAATCGTTAGCACACTGGACTAAATTCTTAGCAGTATTTCTCTCGTCGCTACATTCTGGGTTCAAATTCCGCCGAGGTTGACTTTGCCTTTCATCCTTTCGGGGTCGATAAATTAAGTACCAATCAAGTACTGGGTGTCGATGTGACCGACTTTCCCCTCTCCCACAAAAAAATTCAGGCCTTGTGCCGATAGTAGAAAGGATTATTTAGAAAGAAGAGGGAAGCGATGTTTGCCCTCGATCGTCCCAACGGAATCAACTGTACTTTTCGCATTTCCAAGACCGATAAAATAAGTACTAAATAGCTGCTAAGTTTCATTTACACTAATATACTCTCCGAACTATAAAAAACGTAACTTTGAATCAATATCAGAATCGCTATTTACAAATTGATAAACAGAGCTAAGACTTGGCTTCGTGGTAAGTGTATTTGGCCCACGATCGTTAGGTCGTGAGTTCAATTCCTGGCATAAAGTATTTTGCGTAAGATACTTTATTTCATGCTGCTCCAATCCACTCAGTTGGCCAAAATGAGTTTTAGCTGTAATTAAAAAAGGGTCAGCCTTGTCACATTCAGTGTCACGCTGAACCTCCCTGAGAACTACGTTAAAGGCACACATGTTTGTGGAGTACTCAGCCACTTGCACGTTAATTTCACGAACAGGCCGTTCCATTGATCGGATTAACTGGAACCCTCGTCGTCGTAACCAACGGGGTGCCAGTCATAAGCTTTAAAAATGCATCCTGACACTGCCTAGGAGCATAGCGTAGTGGATAAAGGCGCTAACTTATACATACATGCACAGATATATAAGCATATAAAATAGTTTCAAATCTATAATACATGCACATACAAACATATTTACGCACATACATTACACACACACGCACACAAACACATAAGCACGAACAGAAATACCCACCCACCAACACACACACACATATATATATATATTGTTCCTGTAGATGTATGTCAGAGTCTATATTTATAAAAGTATACATTATTTACGCGTATGTCGTTATACATATAAACGGCAAGTCTGAACATGTAAGTCGATCTTGTAATTCCCGCCTAAGAAATGCTTAGGTACATAGCAAACTACATAATTGCCGATGTTTTTTTATGTGTGCTTTCATTATGTCCCAATAGCAAACGGTAAAACTCTCTGACGTAAATGCAACGGACAATCGTTATTTGTTTTCACATGCAAAGAAACGAAAACATAACAAAACTCTTGTCTCACTGAACCTGTTATATCATCCGTAAAAGGTGATTGTTTATTACTTAATGACCAATGCACTAGAAACATTCTAAGGAGTAGTTTATCTTATGAAACCCTCAACTATTTCGAGTTTAAAGTGAATTTCGACGAGCCAACGAGGGGAGCTGCTGTTCCTAATTCTTATGGATCTAGAGTTGCCGGACCTGTTGGTTGCAGTAAATCGAACTCTGACGTGTTAACAAAAGGAAAGGACATATATATACGTAAGGAGAGACGTAAACAAACTAGTTGTCAAGTAGTGGTGGTGGTGGTGGTGGTGGGGACAAACATACGCGCGTGCGCATGCGCGACGGGCTTCTTTCAGTTTCTGCCTGCCAAATCCACTCACAAGGCTTTAGTCGGCCTGAGGCTACAATAGAAAGCATACTTAAAGTGCCTCGCAGTTGGACAGAACCCAGAACTATGTGGTTTGGAAGCGAACTTATTATTACAAAATCACCCCTACGCCTATTATTCACTGTTATCTATATTGGAGGTGACACATCTGGTCAAGGCATGTGGCTGGCGGCCGGCATCTGTCGTTGACAAGGCGCGACAAGGCCGAACTGCATCTGACATTCTCGCTAGCCGCTACAGGGTCGAATTTTCGTCTTTCTTTGAAATATATTGCGGTTTTAGCACAGCATATCCATGAGAGTTTTTACCTCCGACGATAACCGCAGCAACCTGCCAGTCAACGGTGTGTATACATTAAGTATGGTGCTTAGATGGCTATTTTAATTTGATACTGCTTCAATGGCATATACCTGAATATTTTCTTTTATATGTTCCATTACTATGTATACAAGTGCAGATGTAGCTATGTGGTAAGAAGTTTGTTTCCCAACCGCATGGTCCCGGATTCGGTCACACTGCATCGTACCTTGGGCAAGTGTCTTCTACTATAGCCTAGGGCTGACCAAAACCTTGTAAGTGAATTTGGTAGACGGAAACTGAAAGAAGCCCGCCGTTTATACACACACACGCACGCACACACACACACGCACACACACACGTGTGTGTGTGCGTGTGTGTGTGCGTGTGTGTGTGTGTGTGTCTGTTTTTTGTCGCTCACCATCACTTGGCAACTAGTGTTGATGTGTTTATGGCCCCGTAACTAGCGGTTCGGTGAAAGAGAGTGATAGAATAAGTACTGGGGTCAATTCATTCAACTAAAGATCCTTCAAGGCGGTGCTCCAGCATGGCCGTAGTTTAATGACTGAAGCAGATAACTGATAAAAATATACACCGCTTTTGTATTTGGTTTGCAAGATTCTTGATGTGAATACGTGTGTTGAAACAGGTTTTGTTATATCTCAGGAGGATCATCATGCAAATAATCGACACATTCACTGGTGCATGTGTTTATTGTCAGTATAATGATTCTCCAAGATACAATAAAGTTGAAATAAATATTTTCATTTAAAAATCCGTTCGTCATATTTCTAGCGATCACCTCTTCCGCATTACAAAATCGAAAACATTCTCGCTTCCCAATCATGTGGCCTTGAGTTCAGTCCCACTGTGTGGCACCTTGGGTAAATGTGTTCTACTCTATCCTCGGGCTGATGAAAACCTTGTGAGTGAATTTGAAAGTTGGAAACTGAAATATGCTCATCATATTTAATTATATATATATATATATATATATGAGGTTTAATTATATATATATATATATATATATATATATATATATATATATATATATATATATGAGGTTTTGTACCTGTGGAGGCGAGTAGTTGATATCTTTCTAGTATTGGCACAAGGTTTGAAATTTGTAGGGAGAGGATAAGTCGATTACATCAACCCCAGTGTTCAGCTGGTACTTATTTTATCAATCCCGAAAGGATAAAAGGCAAGGTCAACCTCGGCGGAATTTGAACTCGAATGTAAAGTCGAACGAAATGCCGCTAAGCATTTTTCTCGACGCGATAACCATTCTGCCAGCTCGCCACCTTCGAATAATTGATAGTATTGATACCAGAACATCACTAGTACTATATTTTATCGATTCCAGAAATATAAAAAAGCAAAGTTAACGTCAGCTGTATTTGAACTCAGGGCGTATAAGGCAGTGCATAAAATACGAAAACACTCTTCTTTCCCTCGTCCCTATAATTCTTTCAACTCTCCATGCTCTGCTAAATTCATCTATCCTCGATTATATCGGATATTTGGTTCCAAAATTTACAATTTTTAATGAATCTGTCATAAATAGATAATAGAACATGGGGAAAAATAGGCTTCGTTCCGAGACCCTAAATTAACCAGAACATTGTGGATGGTCGTTGGGGCACGCTTTTGCGGTCCAAGCAGAATCTGTGACTGATCGCCGAATCGTCGTATCAGGGATTAATTCGTGATAAATGCAACATGGTTCACATTTAGCATAACGTGTCCGTGTTATCCTAGATCAGTGATGAAGGAATGAGTGATAAACGAGGATAGTAGTAGTCTAGTATATATATATATATATATATATATATATATATATATATATATATATATATATATATATATATATATATATATATATGTATGTATATATATATTTATATTTATTTATTTATTTATTTATGTGTTTCAGCCAAGTGGCTGCGGTCATGCTGGTGCACCACCATGATTTTCACGTTCCTTGCATGGCTCTTCTCCCCCACCTGACATGGTCCAATCAAGAGTTTTGATGGCACATATGGTGTATAAGAGAATTTGACACAGCTGCCCTAAACTGCGTCTCATTACGAGCCATTGGTTCGTCTGGTATCGTGGAGAGGAAAGTGTCAAGTTTTGTCTTGAAGACCTCCGCATCCATGTCTTGCATGTCTCTCAAATGTTTTGGCAGGGCATCGAAGAGCTGAGGTCCTCTGAAACCGAGGCTGCTGCAGTATCTCGTTCTTATGTGAGATGCAGTGGACGGTACCTTTGGCACCATGCAGTGGCGACCCGTGCGGGCATTCCTGTAGTACTTGATGCCAAAGTTTGGCACCAGTCCTTCCAGTATTTTCCATATGTATATTATTACATATCTCTCCCGCCTGCGCTCCAGGGAGTAGAGACCTAGTGCCTTCAGTCGCTCCCTGTAGTTCATCTGTTGGACTGTGGCGATCTTTTTTGTATAGTGCTGCTGAATTGCCTCGAGTTCTGCTGTCCGCTTAACACTGTGTGGTGACCACAACTGAGAGCAATAGTCTAGGCGGCCCAGAACAAATGTCTTCCATAGAGTCAACATGACTTTTTGATCCCTTGTACGAAATGTCCTCAGTATCCACCCTGCCAGTTGTCTGCACTTTGCTGTCAACTTGACAATGTGCATGTGAAATGATGCATCACTACACATGTTGATGCCCAGATCTCTTACTGTTTGTGGTTCTGGGATTGCAGTACCTCCAGGCCCTGTGTATGCCAGTTGGGAGGTACTTGTGGTTTTGTAGCGCAGTACTTGAAATTTTTTTGCATTGAACTGCATATTATTTTGCTCTGCCCACTCATATATTGCATTTAGGTCATTTTGCAGGCTTACAATATCATCAGGATTCTTTATTGCCTGAGATATCTTTGTGTCATCAGCATAGCTAGTGACAGTGGCTCTCCGAGTGACTGTGGGCATGTCCAGAAGGGCCACTATGAACAGTAGTGGCCCCAGAACAGTTCCTTGTGGAACACCGCTCAATATTTGTGTTTCCCTAGATAGTTCTCCATTGGCTGCAACTGTCTGACTTCTACCATACCAGCCACTCTCCTAATTTACCAGCTATGCCAAGGTTTCGCAGCTTGTGACATATCAAGCCATGATCAACTTTGTCAAAGGCTTTTGCAAAGTCGAGATATATCACATCAATATTTGAATGGTCAAGTAGCTGCTTCAGGACCCAGTCATAATGCTGCAAGAGCTGCGTGAGGCAGCTTCTACCTGGACGGAAACCATGCTGGGTCTCATTCAGCAAGTCATTTTCTTCTAGGAACGCAATCAATCTCCTTCTGACAATTCGTTCCATGACTTTGCTAATATGTGAAGTCAGAGAGATGGGCCTGTAGTTCCCAGCCTCTGCTCTGCTTCCACCTTTATGGATAGGACATATGGTGCCATCCTTCAGCTTTTTGGGAAGTTTACCATTTGCAAGGAAACTCTGGAAGAGTATCCGGAGTGGTCCTGCTAATTCTTGTATACACGACTTTAAGAGGACAGCTGGGAAACCATCGGGGCCAGTTACCGAATTTGAGCTCATTTCATTTATGGCAGCTATCACATCTTCCTCTTCAATGTCGATGTAGGTAATGGATGCAGTCTTTTTCTGCTGAGTGCTATTGTCAAAGAAATCAGCTGGGTTCTTTATCTGCATGTGACTCAGAGGAGAGGTGAAGACACTCTTGAATTGTGTACTGAGCACTTCACTTATCCATGTGGGATCTGCAGTCAGTGAGCCATTAGGCAGGAATAGGGGTCCAATCTTATACTGCACCGTAGGTTAAAGTCGCCTAGGAAAAGTATATTGATGTGTTGGTCCAGATTTGTCAGGACCTCTTCTATGCGTCTGAGGCTGTCCTCAAATTTACCTTCCTGCTTTGCGGTATTTGGTGGACGGTGTATTTTATGTATTTTGTTTTTTTAAAGTTTCAGCTTAGAGCTGCGGCCATGCTGATGCACCATTTATATATACATATGTATATATATATTATATATATATGTATACATATGTATATATATATATGTATATATATATATATATATATATATATATATATATATATATATATATATATATATATATATATATATGTATATATATATATATATGTATATATATATATGTATATATATATATGTATATATATATATATGTATATATATATATATGTATATATATATATATGTATGTATATATATATGTATGTATATATATGTATGTATATATATATGTATATATATATATATATATATATATATATGTATATATATATATATATATATATATATATATATATATATATATATATATATATTTATATATATATATATATATGTATGTATATATATATATATGTATATATATATATGTATATATATATATATGTATATATATATATATGTATATATATATATTTATATATATATATATGTATATATATATATATGTATATATATATATTTATATATATATATATATATACACACATACATATATATATATATATTTATATATATATATATATATATATATATATATATATATATATATATATATATGTATAATTATATATACATATATATACATATATATGTATATATATATTTATATATATGTGTTTATATATATGTATATACCTACATAAGTAAACAGAAAACGTGCTGAATACGCATGACGTTTTTAACTTTTTCATCCGGAATCTCATTGATTAGTCAAAACTTGTAGTCATGGAGCTGAACTGTTCCGGAGGACAAGCTGTGATCTAAACACGTAAATTATCAAAGGAAGGAAAACAACGAATTTGTAATTAGAACGTTTCGTCATTTCATACTGGAGAATATTGAAATTATTAATTAATAAGAAATTCGTACATACATACATACATACATACATACATACATACATACATATTTACGTATATGTTTCAACAATAGAGAGAGACCAAGTTACGCACGCTCGCCTGCAGTCATCCATTGATTCAAACGTAAGAACGTGAAAAGATAACACGAAGTTAATAGGTAAGTTGCTAGGTAGGTAGACAGATAGACTGAGAAGGCAGGTGGTAAGGTAGTTAAGTAGATAGTTTGACGGTAAATAAAAAAAAGACACAAAACAAGCAGTACATAATAGGACTGACATATATTTAGAAATAAACAGATAAAAAGATAATACATAATATGCTAAATAAACATGATATACTAATTAACCGCGTTGCTCTTTGCAGCTCATAGCACCAATAACGTTTTTTGTGCAAAAACAACGGCAATAGTTGTTAGCAATTTATTCTATGTCTATTATATCACTGCTTGTTGTCTAATATTATATTGTGTATTATGGCTAACTATGACGAGAGAAGGGGAATTTTTGCCGCCTAAGTAAACTTTGCCATTCATCGTTCTACGATCGATGAAATAATAATTCCAGTGAAGTACTGGGTTTGTTATCATTGATTCTACTCTACCTGGATATTCGTGACATCATGCTGAAGTAAGAAATCATTTTAGGTAACTATGGCCTGAGATCTATAGAAGATACTTAACTGGAGATAGAGCGTGAAATTCGTGTTCGATTATTGTTCGAATCTGGTTCAGTTTTACTTTTGCTTCTGATTTGTTTTACTTTTATTCCTCTTATTTCAGTTATTGGACTGGTGCCATGCTGGGGCACCGTCTTAAAGGGTTTAGTCGAACAAATCGATTCCAGTACTTACTTTTATTTAAGGTTTGGTCCTTATTCTATCGGTCGCTTGTGCCGAATTGCTAAATTAAAGGGAGGTAAATAAACCCACACCAGTTGTTAAGCGGTAGTCGAGGACAAATACACAGACAAATACAAAAAGCACACACACATGTAGTCGCAGGTGTGGCAGTCTGCACGAAACTATCGCCTCTTGAATCACTTTGTAATTTCTACTGATTGTGTGCGTGTATATATATATATATATATATAAAATTTGGCACTCCGTCGCTTACGACGTCGAGGGCTCCAGTTAATCCGATCAACGGAACAGCCTGCTCGTGAAATTAACGTGCAAGTGGCTGAGTACTCCACAGACACGTGTACCCTTAACGTATTTCTCGGGGAGATTCAGCGTGACACAGTGTGACAAGGCTGACCCTTTGAATTACAGGCACAACAGAAACAGGAAGAAAGAGTGAGAGATAGTTGTGGTGAAAGAGTACAGCAGGGTTCACCACCATCCCCTGCCGGAGCCTCGTGGGGCTTAAGGTGTTTTCGCTCAATAAACACTCACAGCGCCCGGCCTGGGAATCGAAACCACGATCCTATATCCGCGAGTCCGCTGCCTTAACCACTGGGCCATTGCATCTCCACTATATATATATATATATATATATATATATATATATATATATATATATATATATATATATATATATATATATATATATATATATATATATATATATATATATGCACACAGAGAACACACACACACACACACACACACACACACACATACATATATATATACATGCATATTTTTATGTACGTATGTATGTATAAATATATTTGAATGAAAAAGTTTAAATTTACTAATTGCATAAAAAAATCTTAACGAAAATAAAGTGATGCAATTCTTTTGGAAAGGCTTCTTCCCGTAAAATTTAAATCATTCTGTCTTTTAAATATATACACACTTAACCATCCGTCCCCCCACACACTCACATATATATAATTATTTCTAATTTAGAAAGGTCTTTCTTCAAATATTGTATATCATGATATAATGTACAAATATTGTGTCTGTGTGTGTGCGCGCACATTTATGTAAGTATGGGCTGATTTCGAATTTTGGTATAGGGCCAACAATTCTGGGGGAGCGGGTAAATCGATTACATTGACCCCCGTCGCTCAACTGAAACTTATTTTAACGACTCCGAAAGGATGAAAAGCGAAGTCGATCTCGACGGAATTTGAACTCAGAACGCAAAGACGGACGAATTGCCGCTAAGCATTTCGCCTGACGTGCTAACGAATCTACCAGCTCACCGCCTTTAAATCTGTTATACTTGGGATGATAATTCTTTGCTGATTAAACAAGTGCATTATTTATTTGATCTTCCCTTTAGTTTTATTATCATTATTGTTATCTATTATTATTATTATTATTATTATTATTATTATTATTATTATTATTATCATTATTATTATTATTATTTTCAGCCTATTTATCCGTCAAAGGTCTTTCGTCACACATTCTGTGACCTCTTCAGCGACTCTCTTTCATATGTGTCACCTCTTGCTCTGTCTCATGTGTCTCCTCTTGCCTCGGGGCAGGCAGAACAAGAGGAGACAAGCAGGGCAGAGAGTCGCTGGAGTACTTTCAAAGATAAATAAGCTAAAAAAAATAATAACACTAATAAAACTAAAAGATCAGATAAATAGTACGAATAGCAAAAAATAGTAAAATTAGCAAAAGATGACCATCTCCAAGTATAGCATAGAAATCCTCTACTCTCGATGTTGTAGATAATGCAGAAAAAAAGAAACCCGGCGCCCATTGAATTCTTTGATTCCAGACCATATTTTCGCAAATTCTGACTATAATGAAGGGTTATTTATTGAAAAAAATTATTATGCTATCAAAAATATGTCTTCAAATTTTTGGAAAAAAGGTCGTTAATTTTAGAGACGGGGATTACATCACCTTCTGTGATCAAACTAGTAATTCTTTTATCTACCTGGAAAGAAAATTTGACCTTGACAGAATTTGAACTCCGAACATAAGAAATGCTCCTAAGCTCGTCGTCCGAGGCGCTATCAATTCCACCAGCTCGCCGCTTTTACGGAATTAAAAAAATATTATAAGAAATATACTGGAATCAGAAAATGGAAAGTCTTTTACTCAGCAAAATGGCAAGAATAACTTGAATCTCTTTGACTCTTTTGACATCGATTGTTTGTAAATAGAAAGTACTGACAGCTGTCATTTTAACTCATCATGAAAATGGAATTTTTTAAAAATCACTTTATTCCTATCAAATCAAATAATTGTTCAATTTCATGCTACATTCCACCATTTTTTAAACTGAAAATTGGAAAAAAAAAAAAAAAAAAAAATTATAATTCAGCGAAATTTACGTCATTTGGATATGCATTTAACCGATTAGTTTTACACAGATATGCATTTAACCGATCAATTTTACACAGATATGATGCAAAACGGTTCGGAGATTGGAAGTGTTATGCAATTAAATGATTTATGGAATTAAACGCAGTCAAATGTGGTATGAGTTACGTTAATTATCGATATCAATATGAAGAATAGCAATCGATAGGCGCAGGCATGGCTGTGGTAAGAAGCTTGCTTTCCAGCCACATGGTTCCGGGTTCAGTCCCGCAGCGTGACACTTTGAGCAAGTGTCTTCTACTATGGCTTGGGGCCGACCAAAGCCTTCTGAGTGGATTTGACAGACAAACTGAAAGAAGCCCGTCGTGTACATATGTGACTGAGTTCATGTGTGTCATGTGTATCTTTGTTCGTGTATCTTTGTTCGTGTCATGTGTATCTTTGTTCGTGTATCTTTGTTCGTGTTCCTGTGTTAGCGCGCGCGTATGTGTGCGTGTGTATGTGTGTGTGCATGCGTGCGTGTTTGTGTGTGTGTGCGTGTGTGTGTGTGTGTGTCTTTGAGTTTGTGTTTATCAACCACCACCGCTTGAGAAACGATGTTGGTGTGTTTACGTCCCCGTAACTTAGAAGATCGGCGAAAGACATCAACAGAATAATTACCAAAAAAAAAAACCCCCAAAAGAACAAGTAGTGGGATCGGTTCATTCGACTAAAGGTAGTACTCCAGCATGACCGCAGTCTAATGACTGAAACAAGTAAAAGATCAGATGCATTGATTAGTATCATATTTTGTTTTAACACGAGTCCTCTCCCGCACCAATGAACCCCAAGCCTATTTTGCTGGTTGCAAATTAATGTGAAGAAGCAGAGGTTCACCGTTTGTCTGAGTCATTTCTGTTATATATCTACAACACAAACTCCACAAGAATACCAAGTCAGCCTTTGAATTACATGTATTCAACAGAATAGCAAAATGTTTATCTTGGCAGTTATATACGAGCAATACAACCAAGTTTAGGTTTCATTCGTAATTAATTGCAGTTAGACAGAATGAAACCATAAAATGTCAGCTTTTGTCATTACAGCTACGAATTCACACAGTGGTCAATCAAACCTATATGACAGTTTGGACAACGCATTTATCATTGAAGGCGGCAAACTGGCAGAAACGTTAGCACACCGGGCGAAATGCTTAGCGGTATTTCGTCTGTCTTTACGTTCTGAGTTCAAATTCCGCCGAGGTCGACTTTGCCTTTCATCCTTTCGGGGTTGATAAATTAAGTACCAGTTGCGTAGTAGGGCCGATCTAATCGACTGGCCCCCTCCCCCCAAATTTCAGCCCTTGTGCCTAGAGTAGAAAAATATTACTACGGCGGCGAGCTGGCAGAAACATTAGCACGGGCAAAATGCTTAGCGCTATTTCGTGTCTTTACCTTCCCAGTTCAAATTCCGCCGCGGTCGACTTTACCTTTCATCCTTTCGGGGTCGATAAATTAAATACCAGTTATATCTATCTACCATGTAATATCTATTTAGATTCGAATATGCCGGCCATTCATCTGAGTGCATGACAGAGCCTGCTTGCATTTCTCTTAGGATAAATGGGTCTAGAGTAGCTGTCTCTTTTTGGAACATAAAAATATCGACAGTCTAAGCCATTTTTAAGTCCGAAGAACCTTGAACCATTTATTCTTCGTCCATGATTTCTATTGTTCACATCTGCCTCATTGTCAGTTGATTCGGGTCTTTGATCACCAGTAAGAAGACGAGCTCGATTATATTTTCTTTTTCCAGCAAAACGTGCCTCATCAATCTGTACAGGATTTTCGACAGTTCCTGCTATTTGTCCTCTGTTATCGACAGACACAATTAAGGAGCAGACCTCCCTGCACATATTGAACCAGTCGTATATAGTCCTCCTGCTCCTTCCAGTCATTTCTTCAGTTAAATTAAATGAGTGATCTTTTACAAAAAGCAACCGGAAGCCGAGTAGATAGATGAATTTTAAATGTAGATCAAAAACTCGGTGTAAATCACAAACTATACCATTTGAACTAATGTAGATCACAAGCTATACCAGGAACAAGTATGTAGATCACATATTATACCGGTACCATCTCGTCTTTGAAGGGTCATTGTTAATGTGTTCTTTGCTTCTTTCTTTTTTATAAGATATTAGGGTGTGATTTTAGGAGATACAACAGCTATTTCTAGCTGCGTGACCGGTTACATGTTTCACCGTTGGCTTGCTATGACCGTATGTTTATCTAAAGGTATTCCATGACGGCAAGTTTTCTTTTTAATAAACCAATCTAATGTATGTATGTATGGATATATATATATATATATATATATATATATATATATATATATATATATATATATAGATATATATACATATACATACACATACATATATATATATATATATATATATATATATATATATATATATATATATATATATGTATGTATGTATGTATGTATGTATGGATATATATATTACAAAGCAGCCAATTATTTTACATTCGTTATTACCAGTAGTATCTGTGAGACTGAAAATCGATTCAAGATAGCGGAACTCTTTACTTCCGGTGAAGTGGTCTAACAATGTTATGACCTTTAAACTCATTACTTGTTCAGATGTTTTTCTTTTTTTTCCAAACAAATCACGAACACAGGTGACTGGATGTAAACTAGTTGCCACGGCAACTGTCTAATGGTGACTGTACTTTAAAGCATCATGCCGTCTGTTTAGTAATATATTGCTCAGCGGGGAATAGTTCATTCACTATCCCTTATGACATCAACTATCACTGATACCGTTATTCCACTATCGTTATTCAAGTCATCGCCGTCACCATCATCATCACCACATCCACCACCATCATCACAACCACCATTATTACCATAGCTACCATCATCATAATAAAAACAGAGTCATCTAGTAACAACAATAACCACAACAACGGCGATCATATGTCTTTTTCTTTTTTTTCTTTTAATATATCGCCCGGTTCTCAGTGGGAAGCCCCTGTGGTTTATATTAACCATGTACCAACTCTTTCTGAATGGATTAACAATGTTTGTTTATGCAGTCATCAGGTGGTTTGGTGGTGCACTGAATGACGAGCGATAAGTGTTCTCACTTGATTGAAACTTATCTCTTAGTTGGAGAAAGGAAACAAAAACCTAACGGTAAATGTCAGCGACTGTTGAGGAAAAAAAATAGTTAAAAACAAACATTATATAGGGCAAGCGTGGCTGCGTGGTTAGGAAGCTCATCTTGTAATCTCGAGGTTTCAGGTTCAGTTCTACTGGTAGTTCCTTAGGTAAGTCTCTTCTACTATAACCCCCATGTCGACCAACACCTCGTGATTGAATTTGGTAGAAGGGAAACTGTTTCGAATCTCGTCGTATAAACATATGTGTGTGTGTGTGTGTGTGTGTGCGTGCGTGTCTTTGTATTCGTGTTTGACCCCCACCACCGCTTGACGACCTTTGCTGGTGTGTTTTACGTCACCTTAACTTAGCGATTCGGCTTAAAAGATCGATAGAATAAGTACCAGACTTAAAAATGTAATAGGTACTGGAGTCGATTTAAAAAAAAACTAAGTGTTCAAGGCGGTGCTCCAGCATGGCCGCAGCGCAATGCGTGAAACAAGTAGAACATAAGCGGTAAACGATCTTCATAGAAAAATATTTTCATTCCTGGGGGGAATTCTGACGTTTTCCACAAATTCATTGAAGTAGCAACAATTAGAGTTGTCTTTTGAATAATTCATAATTATTCAAATCGGAAATCTGAATCGTAATCAATCGAATTAAGCGGTGATGAATTATTGGTTTACAGGGTCTCATATTTTTCTCTCACTGCGCTGTTGTTATAATAATTAATAACACATTTAACTCTCGCTGGCTCAGTCTATCATGCTGTATGTACGTGACATAAATCACTGAGTTAGACAGCGCGGCATTGTACCATTAACGAGTTACTTCAATTTGTTATATAAGAAATTCAAATTACGATGAACGTAAACAAACAAACGAAGTTTGCTTTTAGAAGCGTTGAAATGTCTTAGAAAGTGATTTTAAATTCTCAAACGCAGGATAATGCTAATATTATAGCCTGAACAGGATAAGCTACCCCTATTTTGCAGGCCAGCTATGAGACACCTCCGTGAATACGCGTTATATAAAGTTCGACTTTCTAGAATTTCTACAATACGTAAAATAGTCATAGCCAAGCTGACGTTTCCAAAATATGTTATTTAACCCGTTAAATGTAAACCAGTCACATCCAGCATTCTACATGTTTTATGTTCAAATCGACAAGATCCTGCCTCTCACATCTACTCTACAATGTCATATTAAAAATAAACGGTCACATCATTAAAATCTCGATACTACTAATAAATGCTTTAATTAATTGAAAACAGTGTGAATAAATAAGCTTTACATTTGACCGTAATTTGAATGCGAAAAGGCGAAATCTCTATACAGTCGCTCGACTCGCAGTAAATAGCAGACAAGCCCCACCCAACCCACAGCCGACTGTCTTTAAAAATCACACATTGGATAATGTTGTCCGAGGTACACTATACCTGAAAAATGTTGGGATGGCTTTGATGTTTGGTTATTGAATACTGACCAAGGGCTACACAGCAATAATCTAAAAAGGAAGTCGTCAGTTACAAAACGCCATCGTTAGTTCTATTTAAATCTGATTAACCTGAAATTCCGGACATTTTGCGCGCACACACGAACTGACGCCTACTTCACACATAAACACACACACACACGCACACACACACACACACACACACACACACACACACACACACACACACACACACACACACACACAAACGATCCGGTCATAAAAAAACAGGACCAATGGATAAACATTACGAAGAAATAATCTTCTTACCACCCACACTTAAGAACGCACACACACACACATACACTTATACAAGCACACATTAACACATGTACGCACACACACACACATACACTTATACAAGCACACATTAACACATGTACGCACACACACACACATACACTTATACAAGCACACATTAACACATGTACGCACACACACACATACACTTATACAAGCACACATTAACACATGTACGCACACACACACACATACACTTATACAAGCACACATTAACACATGTACGCACACACACACACATACACTTATACAAGCACACATTAACACATGTACGCACACACACACACATACACTTATACAAGCACACATTAACACATGTACGCACACACACACATACACTTATACAAGCACACATTAACACATGTACGCACACACACACACATACACTTATACAAGCACACATTAACACATGTACGCACACACACACACACACACACATACACTTATACAAGCACACATTAACCCACGCACGCACACACACACACACACACACACACACACACACGCACACACGTACGTTCTCTCCATTGCTCGTACTCACAGAACCAGCTACACCACACAAACACGCATTTACACACACGCATACACACACACTCACACACGCACACACGCACACACACACGCACACACACACACACACACACACACACACACACCATAACGCGCAAACACATGATTGCACACTCACACACTTTCTTTCTTCCTTCCTTCCCAACCCTTCTCACATACATTTCCACTCTCATCCGTGACACTACATAAATATTGGTTTCAAACTTTGGCACAATGCCAGCAATCTTTTTACAAGGAGTAAAGTCGATTACATTGATTGCAGTACTTAACTGCTACTTATTTTATCGATCTCGACAAGATGAAGGCAAAGTCAACCTCGGCGGCATTTTGAACAGACGAAATGCCGTTAAGCTTACGGTCCGGTGCGGTAACGATTCTGCCAGCTCACCGCTTTAGGTGCAAGCATAAATTGAACCCAAAACAAAGAGTGACAGACTTGAAGCTGAACCGTGGTAGAGTGTGAATGTCATTGAAGAGGTCACGGATGGCGATGAAAGGACCTGGGACAAAAATAACTGATTGATTAATTAACCGAATGATTAACCAAACCACCGATTAGTTAGTTCTATTAAATGTGAAATTGCGCCGCATTCGTCTTTCAGTCTTCCGTAGTCAATAAAATACGAAGGGCTGCTGAAAACTTCTTGGCTTCAGGGCTATCGCGAAAGGTCTGGTTAGAGGCCCAACCTCCCGAGTTCTTTTACTGAATTTAGAGAAACTGAAAGATCTCTGCAATAAGTGTGTGAATCTGAGAAGGGAATATGTTGAATAAAATCATAATTAACTGATCCTCTAGCATTTTCTTTTACTCAAGGGCTTGAACTTTTCAGCACCCCTCGTAAGTGGCATTCAAGCACTGGGGTGGATTCAATCCGGTATACTTCCCTACTAAATTAGAAATTAGGGTTATTGCACCCACGTTAGAAAACACTATTTTCTGTAATATTTAGGCGGCGAGTTGGCAGAAACGTTAGCACGCCGGGCGAAATACTTAGCGGTATTTCGTCTGTCTTTACGTACTGAGTTCAAATTCCGCCGCGGTCGACTTTGCCTTTCCTCCTTTCGGGGTCGATAAATTAAGTATCAGTTGAGTACTGGGATCGATGTAATCGACTATTCCCTCTCCCTCAAAAATTTCAAGCCTTGTGTCTATAGTGGAAAAGAATCTTTAGCACGCTGGACAAAGTGCTTAGTGGCATTTTTCCGGTTTTATCTATGGAATTCAAATACTGCCGAGGTCGACTTTGCTTTTCATCCTTTCGTGATTGATAAATTAAGTACCAGAGACATACTGGGGTCAATGTAATCGACTTGTCTCCTCCCCACAAATTCCAGGCCTTGTGCCTTCAGTAGAAAAGATTATTATTATTATTATTAAGTTCGTGTGTTGGCAGAAATGTTAGTACGCCGGGCTGAATGCTTAGCGGCATTTCTTCCGTCTTTACGTTCTTAGTTCAAATTCCGCCGAGGTCTTTTTGCATTTCTTTTAGGGGGTCGATAAAAGAAGTGCCAGCTGAGCACTGGGATCAATGAAATCGACCTATCCCCTCCCCGAAATTGCTGGCTTTGTGCTAAAATTTGAAACCGTTATTAAGGCGGTAAGTTAGGAGAACCGTTAGTCCGCCGGGCAAAATATTTGGCAGCATTTTGTCTGGCTAATTAGAAAGAACTATTTTCTTTAATGTTGAGCTTGAATAGAAGAAATAGGAGAGTGAAGGTCTTAATGCAATTAGAATATTTGGTTACTCCTGCCAGCTTCCAGAGTTCAAATCCCAGTGCGTTGGTTGTGTTCTCATAAAACAATAATAAAAAAGTCTTTATTGATTTACAGGAATTAGTTCAACTGACTCTACACCCTTATCCATAAAATTTCACTGTCTGCTAAATGTCAAATACTTCAAGAAATATTACCATAGGTGTTATCATTAGACAAGGCAATTCATAATTATTTGTTTTTCAATCAATAAATTAACAGGAAGGAAACAAGAAAAAGATAATCTAGAAATATATGAGATACTGAAGGGAAAAATTTGATATTTTTTCCTGTCATCTGCATCTAAAATGAATTGGCTAATTTTTTCTGTTGTGAGGCCAAAAATTAGCTTGAATATATGGTTAACTGCATCTGATACGCAATCACATTGACATCCATTGGGAATTATAATTTATCGCTCTTGTAACCGAGCAGAATTTCCACTTCATTCGGTTTAATATTGATTGCAAGTATAGGCACAAGGCCTCATATAAGGAAAAGTGGTAACTAAACAGACATCGGCACTGAAGTGGTTAAGCATTAGAAAGTCTTCGGATGTACAACTGTTTTCCAAATGGATTACGAAATATGACAAACATTTCCTCGGGTACATTGTTCGCTGATTTACTGGGTCAGAAAACAAGCTACAACCAAAACAGAGCAGTCTCCATCAGTTCGTTGATCCATCAATCTGAGACGTCACGTACAAAATTACAGGAGACCTAGATATGCGGCATAGAATATTCTAGTTTGAAATGAAAACTGTATATGTATGTATGTATGTATGTATGTATGTATGCATGTATGAAAGTACGTATGCATGCATGTATGTATGTACGCATGAAGGCATGTGAGTATGTAATGTATGTATGTATACACACACATATATGCATGAATGTATGTATATATGTATGTATTGTTAGATAAATTCCTTCGTTTTTTAAGATCTATTTTAATCCTTATATTTTATTCACCGTTTTAATAAATCAGTCAATAATATATTCTCCTTCGAGAATAAATAATATATTTATGAAACTTCAATAAATTTACCTCTTTCTTGGTCTTACTAATCACACTTCCTCTTTCCCTCCCTATCTCTCTCTCTCTCTCTCTACATACACACATACACACACATGCCCTCCACACAGCTTTTAGTTACGGATTTTCCAATTTCACTCCCAATATATTGATAAATACTTCCTCAACAAGCCGTGCAGTGGGATTGAACCGGAACCGCGTGTTTGCAAAGCGAACCTCTTGGAGACACACCTATATCTGACTGCACCTATACATTTATCGATCAATCGATATAACTGGTTACGATCACTGAACCCTCCTCCCACCACCACTACCACCACCACCACAAAAAACAACAACAACATTGATTCGTGCTTAACGCTATTTCACGTATGTATTTGAAATAAAAATCGATAGAGTGTGGCTGATATTCAGCAGTGACCAAAATACAAAATATAAAAAAAAGTACCAATTTTCCATATGAAGCTAAATACTTTTTCAGTGATATTTGCAATGTGGTATTGACTAAGTGACACTGGTGCTATTATTAAAAAATACTTTAGAATTAACTGTCACTGATGTTACATAATTTAGCCGCTACCTATATCTCTTGGCTTTACGCATTTATTTAACACGAACCCAGTCACGGCCACAAAACTAAAGTGGATACTTTCACATGACATTCGTAAACAGAAAAGGAATTGATTGATTTTTTTTTTGTATTGAAATTACTTACATTGGCGAATGCTTTGCTCACTTGTGGCACCAGCTTTTGTCCTCCTGTTATCGATCGAGTAGCATTAATCCTGTACCATGCAGACGTGTGAGTTTGGTTCTGTGCAACAGTTGCTGCTGCTAATTTAGCAGCCTCATCGGGAGACAGGTTTTTGTTTCTGCCGAGTTCCTGAAGATAAAAAAAAAAAATTTAAATAGACAGTAATTCACAGAATTTGGAGCAGAGAAAAAAATGTTAAAATAAAAAGTAATTTGAGATATCGATCTAAAGAAGTAAAAAATATGGATTTGACATACATACATACAAGGGATCTTTCAGCAATATTGACATTGCTTAGCATGGCTTAACTCTTTGCCTATCCGAAGTTATTCAGTTGAAAAATATTGGAAATGCGTATTATACATGAAGCATGAATGCATCATATATGATGCGCGTATAATGCTGACACTCCGTCGCTTACGACGACGAGGGTTCCAGTTGATCCGAACAACGGAACAGCCTGCTCGTGAAATTAACGTATAAGTGGCTGAGCACTCCACAGTCACGTGTACCCTTAACGTAGTTCTCGGGGATATTCAGCGTGACACAGTGTGACAAGGCTGGCCCTTTGAATTACAGGCACGATAGAAACAGGAAGTAAGAATGAGAGAAAGTTGTGGCGAAAGAGTACAGCAGGGTTCGTCACCATCCCCTGCCGGAGCCTCGTGGAGCTTTATGTGTTTTTGCTCAATAAACACTCACAACGCCCGGTCTGGGAATCGAAACCGCGATCCTATGATTGCGAGTCTGCTGCCCTAACCACTGGGCTATTGCGCCTCCACTAATGCACGTATAATATATGGTGCATAAAGGCCAGAGGAACGTTCTGCGTATCAATTGTGATACACAGGAGATATTTTCTTGGTATCCATACATCATATATGATTCCCGTTCTCATTTCTTTTTTCCAACCTCAAGAGTAACTTGGGACTTATGAAGGAAAGTTTTATATTATGCAGGATGTTTGAAAGAAGGATTAATCAAAAGCCTGAAAAAAAAAAGAAAAAAGCATAGATGTTTCGGAAACGAATTAAAACGTTTGAACAGGCAAAGCGTTAATTTAAAATGATTTGATACCAGTCAACTTGGAAAATAAGCCTTTTCAAGTGTTTTGTCATGTGTATAGGCCACAAAAAACCCAAGCAAACAAATTATTAATTACCAACTTTCTTTCGATTCAAGAAGTCTCATCTTTATTACGATCCACCATAACACTGAAAACTGAGTACAATTTACCATTTGTAGAAAGGATAATCAGAATAAAGCTCAATTTTGCTGATATGATGACACCTATAAAACTATCATTTTTTGCAAAAGTAGGAGGAGGACAAATCTAGTACGATTTACTTGCAATTTTGTTTTAGATGTGCTTAAATTTTCTCATCTACATATATAAGATATCACAGAACTACTTGGTGTTTCTCACTACTTCAACACCAGAACTGTTATACCTATGTTTCGCAGAGGATATTTAAGAAGGCGGAAACATGTTCGGCGTTGTCTCCTTTGTAGCCGAAATATCAGCTACTGAGTTAATGTTTTTCTTCAATGTCTATGTATTTCTAATTGAATGTTTGACGCTCACTATATTGAATATTTTGCGCCAACTTAACTGAAGTCACTGAAACATAACTTCAGAATCTTATTTATTATATAAACAAAAATATCTCAGCATGTTTTATTAACCATTCTTTACGGGATACAAATCATGGCATGTATTCTGGTTGTAAACTGATATGCATATTTGCATATTTTATGTTACATATTGATTTCTTTAGACGAGTGGCTCCTAAACGAATAAGAGGCGATATATGGTGGGTAGGCATTGCCATGGCTCTGTGGTTAAGGAAGCTCGCTTTGCAACCATCTGGTTTCGGGTTCAGTCCCACTGCGCAGCATCTTGAACAAGTGTCTTCTATAACCATGGGGCAACCTATGCTTTGTGATTGAATTTTGCTTGACGAAACCGTGACGAAATACCCATATATATATATATATATATATATACACACACGTGTGTGTGTGTATATGTAGGTGCATGCGTGCGTGTTTGTGTCTTTCTGTTCATTCCCACCACTGCTTGACAACTCGTGTTGTTTCTTTACATTCCTGTAACTTAGTTGTTAAGCAAAATAGATCGATAGTATAAGTACTAGATTTTAAAAAAGAACCACAATAAAAAAATCTGATTAAGTCATTATATTATTTCGATTGTGCTTCATAAGCATAAGGTATGGTTGATATATTTTAAATACATTAGTTTCATTGGGTCAGGATCGAACCAATGAACTTTCCATATGACGCTCGGAGTTTCAAAGTTTTTATTCGATATATCACTGTCCAAGGGCGGCGAGCTGGCAGAAACGTTAGCACGCCGGGCGAAATGCTTACCGGTTTTTCGTCTGTCATTACGTTCTGAGTTCAAATTCCGCCGAGGTCGACGTTGTCTTTCATCCTTTCGGGGTCGATAAATTAAGTACCAGTTGCGTAGTGGGGTCGATTTAATCGACTGGCCTCTCCCCACCAAACTTCGGGCCTTGTGCCTAAAGTAGAAAAGAATATACCACTGTCCAAGGTGGCAGAGTCGTTAGCATACGGGGCAAATGCTTAGTGGCATTTCTTCGGGCTTCATGTTCTGAGTTCAAATTCCACCGAGGTCAACTTTGCTCTCATTCTTTCAGGAGTCGATAAAATAAGTATTATTTGAACACAGGGGTCGATATAATCGACTAGCCCCTTCCTCATCACCTTTACTAAAGTTTCAGGCCTTGTGCCTATAATAGAAATAAAGAAATATGCCGCTGTCCAAAGAACTCGTATCATTTTAAATCTGTGGTTAATGTTTAAAGCTGAATGGTTTGCGATCGAAAATGTTAGAAGTTGTAGAAAATGTTTAAATGTCTGAGATAAATTGCTGATATTAAGATTATCGTTTTTCAGATTATTAATCTTATCTTTTGAGATAAAAAAAGCAAAAGCATCAATAAAACACAAAACAAACTAATATTTCAAATACATAAGGTTTCAATCGCTTTAATTTGAATTCTGTCTAGATATCCAAGAATAAGATACGACGACGTATTTTAATCAAACTGATGGAAACGTAGTGCAGATATAAATATCATTCAATCAGCTTTCATCTCTAAAGACGAGTTTGGTACTACGAAGAACTATATTTCTATTGTGTGTTTGAATGTACGAAAGTTATTCAGTATTTTTTATCCTTTTATTTGTATTTTTAAGGTATTGGATCGTGGCCATTCTGGGTCACCGGCTCCAAGGGTGTAGTCGAACAAATTGAGCCCAGTGTTTATTTTAAAATCTGGTACTTATTCTATCAATATTTTTTAGCGAACTGCTAAGTTACGAGGACGTAAACAAATTTACACCTGTTGTCAAGTGGTGTGGAGATAAGCGCACACGCACACGCACACACACACACACACACACACACACACACACGACGGGCTTCCAACATTACTACTCGTATTTCATCCATCTACTCCCTGTCATATATAACGCTCAAGAATATTTTCTGTCTACCAAATTCCATTCACAAAACTTTGGTCTTCGATGACCTGAGACTATAACAGAAGAAACTTGTCCAAGAGGCCACACAATACAATAGAACCCAAAACCACTTTGCGAAGCAAACATCTCAACCATAGAAACAGTTCATTCTACAACTCACATTCAGATTCTAAGAATTATGATGCAAAGTCATGAAACCAGTATTTTACAACCATTTGTTTTTCCCATAAACCCCTTTGATCCCCATTTTATTTGGATGGTTACTCATAACAATTCGATGTTTAAAAAATCCTCTTGTGTTTTTATTAGTAAATGTTATTAGGAATTGTATAAAAAAAACTATAAAATGCTTTGTGTATTGTAGAAGTAAAACTAAGTTAATGGCCATAAATTTTATCAGCAAAATCTTACATGGACATGTAAGGATTATATGAGCCCCGGTTGAGAACCACTACTACAAACCAACAACGAATGGATATTGCGTCGTTCCTGGCGATAAATATTCCCAGTGTTCGATAACGCTGTTGTATAGTGTAATAACTTTCTCTCACTCTTACTTCCTGTTTCTGTTGTGCCCGTAATTCAAAGGGTCACCCTTGTCACACTATCACGCTGAATATCCCTGAGAACTACGTTAAGGGTACACGTGTCTGTGGAGTGCTCAGCCACTTGCACGTTAATTTCACGACAGGCTGTTCTCGGCGCGATGTGTTCTTGAGCAAAACTCTAGATTTCAAGTTACTTCATTCCATTCAACTATAAATGAGTAAATTATAAGAGACCTTGATCGCTATATCCCTTCTGAACAGGACTAGCGTCCCCTTCGGAGAGGATGTAGTAATATCGGTCACTTAACACACTATGAAAACCGGGCAACCGACCCTATGAGTTCTAGTACTCGACACTGTTTAGTTTTATAATGTAAATGGCTGAGAGTTTCACAGATACTTGCACTTTTAATGTAACACTCAAGCACACATAATCATGACAGTGTGTGTGTGTGTGTGTGTGTGTGTGTGTGTGTGTGTGTGTGTGATAAAGCTAATCATTTGAATTACATATAAAGTTCATTCCATTGGCTTCCATACAGTTTACAAGGTTTAGATTGACGAGAGGCTGCGGTGGTAGAGGAGAATTACCCGAACATAGAACTCGAAACCTCATGGCTGCATAACGAACTTCTTTATTATTTAACCAATATACAGACATATAGAGAAAGAAACATAAATAAATAAATAAATAGACAGATAGATAAATAGACGAACAGATAGAGAGATACAGCAGTGAAAATGTGCAAAAACATTTAAAATTCAACATGCAATTCTTTTCTGTTGTTATTTAAATTCTGTTGTTTCTTAATTAGAATCCAGCCTCTTCATCATGGACATGTAGTGATAACGGATGAACACATTTTGCCCAGAGGACAGAAGCATTAATTACAATGGAATGAGAATATAGTTTTGACGAAATGAATATAAATGAATAAATAAATAAGATATTATTCATAATTATCTGAATAAATGATTCATTTGAATTTGTTCCATGTTATTAAAAATATATTAAAAGGGAGGCATATTTTGCTTGAGGCAAACTATATAATTATAATTACATTTAATGTATTGTCTGAATTCGTGGTATCAGTCAACGAATTTATGTTTATGTAATAAGGTGTAAATCAGATATAGTTCTTGTGAGTGCCAATCGTTAGCAAAGTAGCTGGGACCTCAATTTCCTTATCTTAAATCGATAGAGCTCACAAAAAAGAAAAGTATATAAACATCATAGAAAATGTTGTCTCTATACATCTTTAATCTGATGTCTATGAAATTTTCTATCATATTCCTTCTGTAACAGAGGTGAAATCCCAGATTCATCGAAGTGCAAATAAAAATATTCTCAATATTCATCTTAAAATCTCATCAGGGTTAATTTCATCACTGGAGTAGATTTAATCGATTAAGTTCTACTACAAAATGTTTAGATTTGGGCGAATATACAAGATATCTTTTCGATTCTCGGTATTTACCAGGAATATAACGATTTATTATTTGTTGGCAGATATCAGCACGGATCAGTGAATACTTGTTCTCTAAAATTATAAATAAGGTTATCGGCTCTTCTTACATTCATCGGTCTGGGTGTTTCTGGCAGACGAGACACAACATATCGAAACAGCATTATCTCAGAATCCCTTGTACTAAGGAATCGAGTGTGCCATGAACGCATATTCGACATAAAGGAGTAGCTACTTTTCCTGCGACAAACACAAAAGCGATTGGCATATTTGCGTTCGAATCTGCCGTAATGCATTCAGAATAAACAAGCAAGCCGTCGTTAAGATTTATGATTTATTAATATCAGGTACACGAAAATTTTGTTTTATGAAGTAGTTCAATGAGGCGAATTATTTCTACGCGCCATCCTTATAAACAACAAAAGCTTAGTTAATGATAACTTATTTAATGTAGTGAGTATGTCTCTGAAAGTAAAAAAGCATGCAACTATTTCACTTCAATTGTATATTTCGCAAAATCTCTCTTCACTACTTCGGCGAATACTGTGAAGCCTATGTTTAGTTCAGAAGTTCTGAACTGGTGAAGACTGCTCCATTTTGGCTGCAGCTTGTTTGCTGATCGAGTAAACCAGCAAACAATGTACCCGAGGAAATGTTTGTCATATTTCGAAACAAGCCTGGAGTTGTCTTCTCGTAATAACGAAATGGTTAGAATAATTTAGAACAATTTGAGCTAATATTATTTCTACTTCATCTTATTAATATTTCTAATTAAGTATAACACTACGTTAACTATGCTTTTTTTTTTATTGCGTTTGGAGTCTCTGAATAATTAATCCCAATGATTTTAAAAAATACTAATTTTTCATGCTTACTCCCATACAATATTGTACATATACTTAATGATTCTCTAATAATTACTTCGGCAAGTACCTTGAAGCCTATGCTTCACGGACGAGTTTTAATAAGCCTGAAACAAACCTAGAATGTTTTTTTTGCTCTTGCCGAAATGATTAAAATAATATTAATCATTGAGATAAAGGTATCATTCTCTCATCCTCTAAGTGCTTCTAATTAGGTTGTCTACCATGACTAAATTAACACTAACTTGTCTTTTGTAAATTATTCTGAAGAGAATATACACTTGTATTATAGACATCCATTCTATCATCTTGAAGGCCTCAAATTTTGGGTGAATGTGTATAATAGATTGCATCAACTCCAGAGCTTAATTGCTATTATTTTATGAATCCGGGAAGGTTTAGCGATAATGTCGTTCTAGGTGGGGTGAGAAAATAGAATTATGCTACTAAATACCACAAGTTAGTTTATCTTTCACCCTACCTATCTTGCCAATACATCACTCCGAACACTAAAATACATGCAGTCTCGTTTATCACAGATTCATTCATCATTGATCAGGGTTAACTTGATATGCTCAATTGTGAGCCATGTTTTGCTTATCACGGATTGATCTGTAATAACACGGACCGGAGATCAGTTGGAGATTCAGCTTGTACTGCAAAAATACTAAATCCAACAGACCACCCACAATACTTATCCACCTTCAATGCAATAACTATCGCTTGTGTTTACATCACTGTGCAGCGATTTGTTTTCGGATTTATGAATTCGAATCAATCAACATGACACCAGTGAACAGAAAAAACACGAAGTTGCCAGATTCTAACAAACGATGCAGATGAGTGTATTCTCTGCAGGAAAAGATAGAGATGAACAAGAAAATACATGACGGTGGAAATTTCATAGCTGTGAGTCGAAAGTTTGGTGTCAATAAATTTACCTTTCGTATCACTTACCAAGTGTGTAGAGCTGATTCATTTATCACTGATTCCTATTACTATTGTTTCTTTTTATTAAACAATACCAGGAAATAACCGAGTATAGGTGGCATTAATATTCCTATAGGCACAAGTCTTGATATTTTTGTAGGAAAGAGGCTCGTCGATTAGATCGACCCCAGTACGCAACTGGCACTTATTTTATTGACCCTCAAAAGGATGAAAGGCGAAGTCGACCTCGGCGGAATTTGAACTCAGAACGTAAAGACGAACGAAATGCCGCTAAGCATTTTGCCCGACGTGTTAAAGATTCTGCCCAATACAGATGTATTAATACTGATTTCAAATTTTTTGCACAAGGCCAGCAAACTCAGGGGAGAGGGCAAGTCGATTACATAGACCCTAGCGCTCAATTGGTACTTATTTTAGCGACCTCTCTGGAATTTGAACTCAAAGCGTACAGACGGATAAAATGCCGCTAAGCATTCTGCCCGTCGTGCTAACGATTCCACCAGCTCGTCGCCTTAGATGTATTAACATTCTTTTCTACTCCAGGTACAAGGCCCGAAAATTTTGGGGGAGGAGTCCAGTCGATTAGATCGACCCCACTACGCAACTGGTACTTAATTTATCGACCCCGAAAGGATGAAAGACAAAGTCGACCTCGGCGGAATTTGAACTCAGAACGTAACGGTAGACGAAATACTGCTAAGCATTTCGCCTGGCGTGCTAACGTTTCTCATTTCTTTATTCCCCACAAGGGGCTAAACATAGAGGGGACGCACAAGGACAGAGAAGGGGATTAAGTCGATTACATCGACCCCAGTGCGTAACTGGTACTTAATTTATCGACCCCGAAAGGATGAAAGGCGAAATGATCCCCGGCGGAATTTGAGCTAGAACGTAAAGACAGACGAAATACCGCTAAGCATTTCGCCCGGCGTGTTAACGTTTCTGTCAGCTCACCGCCTTAGATGTATTAATATTGACTAGGAAAATATATGGAAGTATGTCTATAAGTTTAAAACATATTTTAATTTCCCGCAGAGAAAATATTGAGTTTATAAACGAGAACTTTCGTCGAGTCATGTGACTGGCTGTGAATCTATTGGTTTCATTGCCAGTAATGGTATCGTGCTATTAATAATCACATTGATAGTGAAAGTGATAGCAACTGAAAATAAATACGTAAAGGGATATAGATATGTTTTTATATCCTGAGATATTTTATTTAAAACTACTGTTTGGAACGTAATTAATATTGACTTTGCTGTTATAGAATACTCAAACTTGTGATGGCGTCAGATCTGTATAAAATAGAAAATGAGATTCTGGCACGTTCATTGAATATTCTCACAGTTTTGTTTTTCTGTCAGTGTGTCTGCCTGTTTTTTAGTCTGTCTATCCATCTATCTGTGGAGGTGCAATGGCCCAGTGGCTAGGGCAGTGGACTCGCGGTCATAGGATCGCGGTTTCGATTCCCAGATCGGGCGTTGTGAGTGTTTATTGACCGAAAACATCTAAAGCTCCACGAGGCTCCGGCAGGGGATGGTGGCGAACCCTGCTGTACTCTTTCACCACAACTTTCTCTCACTCTTTCTTCCTGTTTCTGTTGTGACTGTAATTCAAAGGGTCAGCCTTGTCACACTGTGTCACACTGAATATCCCCCGAGAGCTACATTAAGGGTACACGTGACTGTGGAGTGCTCAGCCACAGGAAATGATTAAAGTTACAAAACGAAGTCTTAGAAATAAGCAAGGATTTTCATAATTACCAGTTAGTTATAGGACTCCAAATGTAACCACTTAATTGTTAAACCTTAAGTTTTTAGCTTGGGCTGAGACTCACCAGATATTGAAATAAATATGGTTACTCTTACTCTTGTGTGTTAATCGTATTTCATTCAATAAAATGGCTTGATACACCAGTCTTTAAAATCCAGCGTTTACTTAATGTCTGAATGGAATCTCAGGAAGTCATTAACATTTACATCAACTTGTTGGGAACGTTGCAACTAATCAAAGACATACGTTAATATGAATTCAATTTAAGACAGCGATCTGACAGAATCGTTAGCACGCCGAGCAAAATGTTTAGCGGCATTTCGTTCGTCTTTACGTTCTGAGTTCAGATCTCGCCGAGGTCGACTTTGCCTTTAATCTCTTCGGGGTGAATAAAATAAGTACGAATTGAGCACTGAGACCCATATCATCGACTTACTCCCTTCCTCGAATTTGCTGACGCTGTGCCAAAATTTCAGACTAATACGAATTCAATTTAATTTCTCTTGTATAAAAAAAAAAAACACCAGCACATTCTTAACGATGTCTCCAAAATTGAAAGCAAACATTTCTATACTTCTTAAAATGTGAAGGAAGATCTGTGTGTGTGTGTGTTTATACACACACACACACACACACACACACACACATATATATATGTATGTATGTATATTCGCCATGTTGGACCACTGAACTCAACACGCCTTTTGTCATTCTCTCTATTTATTTCCTCTTATTCATTTCTGTCGCTCGAAACATAAAAGATTTTTCCATTTTTCCCGAGCGTCAAACTAATACACTTGCTTGTTGTTCCTACACCTGTCTTCATCTTTGTTTTTCTATAAATTTTAGCTATATATATATAACACACACATACATAATCACACACATTTAAATCCGTTATATGCAATAGATGTAGTAGTAGATTGAAATAGCCATTTGCCTAACGAAATCAAAATACATTTTGAAAGCAAATTTTCTGCGATATTCGTTCAAAGATAATATCTTATATGGAAGAGCCGTGTTTAAAAACACGGACGAATACCGCAGAAAACTTGCTTTACGGCGATATATCAATTGGGTTGTTAGATATTCGTTCATTTTATTCCATTTATTTTAATCTTTATTTTTCATCCACAATTTTAACATATCAGTCAGTAATCTCCTTCGTTGTAAACTATTTCTTGTCAATGTTCCACTTTCGTGAATGCCTTGTCGAACCACGAAAAATACACATGCTCGTTGAATTATCTCCCCTCGTTCTAACCGAATAAGTATGGAAATAATACAGTTTTTCCTAATCATTCTTTTTTTGTTAGCTCTTTATTTCCTCAAGTATTAAATATATTAACAACCACTAACCGGAGGCCATTTACTGACGATGCACGTATTGGGAGTTTAAATTGTCATTCAGATGGCGACCTGAGCCTAATATACACTCATTTAGAACCTAACCTACGTGCAAATTATTTTCCTGTAAGCTACAGAATACCGGACATTCACGTCCGTTACAGATGTAAATATGCTGCTAATGAGGGACCAATTAACCTTTCTTGCTGGTAAATATGGTTGACGTATCAGAAAAACAGGCGTTTATATCTATCTATCTATCTATCTATCTATCTATCTATCTATCTATCTGTCTGTCTTTCTATCTGTCTGCCTGCCTACCTGCCTGTCTGCCTGTCTATCTATATACACGAATATATACAGATATATATGTATATATAAAACACGTTATATATATATATATATATATATATATTTGTTTTGCAAGATTCTTGATGTGAAATCGTGTGTTGAAACAGATATGACCATCCCCAAATACAATATATATATATATATGTGCGTATATATATGTGTGAATGTATCTATCTTTCTCTCTCTCTCTCTCTCTCTCTCTCTCTCTCTCTCTCTCTCTCTATCTATCACGTTGTCTATCTCTGTGTGTGTGTGTGTGATTGCAAGAAGGTTAGTGTTGCATGTACCACTATTGTGTTGGTCCGTGGCACACACGAACACGTAAGAGTGCAAAGAGGCAAAATCGCCGTCTAATAATGGACTAGTTATTTAGGAGTTCTTTCTTTAAATAGATGATTCCATCCATCGTGTCTTTAGAGATACAGTTCATTCTACATTTCTTCATTTCGGCTATATATCGGGGACAAATACCGCAATATCCAGGAAAGGTCAACAGGACTAATTAGTTACTGCTAACAAAAGGTCCAGTAAATTATTTGCTTTTTATTTAACCCCAATATGTAGAAACATGACTAGTTGTCCTTCATACATACATAAGTAAAATGAATGAGGGATATATTGATCTTTCTAATTCTCGACCCTCTAGCCCAAAACTATAACTGTGCTTGAACTTGTTGTCAGTACATACCCACCGAAGGTACCTCTATCACCATCGAAGATGAAGACCACATAATACAAAGAATCTGAGAAATCTACGTGGAATGGATGTAGATGTATTCATGAAGCATTAAGACACTCTGCTATCTGCGATTCCAGGCGAACCAACGTCACGACCAGAAACGCAGCGGCATTAAACTCCCTTATTCACCAAAATGCACGACTGCTGAAGCAGTACGAATTGCATTGGTGGTGCTCCAGTATGAGCATACATTCCGAGTGAAACATATTAAAAGAATAAAAGAAAAAAATAAAGCAAGAATATGCATGCAAGCATATCAATCACCGGACGAGTAGAGCCTACTAAAGTGCTAATTGGACGAAATTTTGGATAGCTTAGCATAATCTTGTGTATCTTAAATATGTATAAATGATAAATGTATGTCAAATTGCATATTTTTGTACCACAAAATATACTAACTAAACGTATATATATATATATATATATATATATATATATATATATATATATATATACTAGGGATAAAAATCCAAAGTTACAAGTAAAAACTCAATTAAAATTAATTTATTAAAAATAAAAATTAAATTAAGTTTTCACCTTGGCTCTTTTCACTAAAACTATATATATATATATGTGTGTGTGTGTGTGTGTGTGTGTGTGTGTGTGTGTGTGTGTGTGTGTGTGTGTGTGTGTCTGCGTGTGTGTGTGTGTGCGTGCGTGTGTGTGTATGTATGTGTGTTTGTGCGTGTATGTGTGTGTATGTATGAATATATATATATATATATATATATATATATATATATATTACTCTTTTACTCTTTTACTTGTTTCAGTCATTCGACTGCGGCCATGCTGGAGCACCGCCTTTAGTCGAGCAAATCGACCCCGGGACTTATTCTTTGTAAGCCTAGTACTTATTCTATCGGTCTCTTTTTGCCGAACCGCTAAGTGACGGGGACATAAACACACCAGCATCGGTTGTCAAGCAATGCTAGGAGGACAAACACAGACACACAAACACACACACATATATATATATATACATATATACGACGGGCTTCTTTCAGTTTCCGTCTACCAAATCCACTCACAAGGCTTTGGTCGGCCCGAGGCTATAGTAGAAGACACTTGCCCAAGGTGCCACGCAGTGGGACTGAACCCGGAACCATGTGGTTGGTAAGCAAGCTACTTACCACACAGCCACTCCTATACACATACATACATACATACATACATATACTTACATACTCATACTTATATATAAGTATGTATGTATGTATGTATGTATGTATATGTCTTTTGAGAGAGAGAGATGGAGAGAGAGAGAGAAAGAGAGAGAGTGAGAAAAAGAACGATTTCTCCATATGCCGTTACTCGACAAGTTCTCAAAAGAAAAAAAAAAAAATTAAAAGTGATTTAGGAGGCTTGACATTAAAATTTGCTATATTCAAATGAAATATGCTACAAAAGAGGGATGCCATTCTTAGGTACCGTTTGGAGAATACGGCAACATAAATCATCTGTCAAGAGCTGAACAAATACTTGATTACCCAATCAAATCTGGTTCTCCGTTCGTAATGTATTTGCCCGATACGGTTGGCTTGATGCTAATCAACATCACCAACTAATCAACTATATTACAACGATATAAAAAAACTGAAATTCGTCGTAATTATCTCTCGATCGAATAGAAAAGCAGTGAAAAAGAACCCCATGGGGAAAGAAATAATTTGAATAAAATACATTAAATTTGATTGTCGACTGTAATTCAACTCAATAGCAATTAGATCTTATAACAAATTATCAAACGCTATCTGGTTGTCTGTCTGTTTCTCCTTATATATATATATATATATATATACGTAAAATATATAGAATAGCGAGTTTTTCTTAGAAATTTCACTACCAGTAGCCTAGCGTGTATGAAAAAGTCAATAGACAACATATTCTCAATATAAAGTAGCTTTACACACTAGAAGAAGCAGTCAAAACGCGGTCACTGATGAGAATTTCGCCTAGCAAC